>NC_090850.1:2615000-2665000 GCF_024217435.2 Syngnathus scovelli | reverse complement strand
TGTTTCCCGTTTCCTCACCTCTGTTACCAGGTGTTTGTGAGTTAACTTTAACTTTGGGACTTTAAAACTCTGCTCTGATTTTGAGATACCCCTCACCGTGTTGCCGTTTTGATTACTTTATTTGGATGTATGCTTTCACCGATTCTTCAAGATTATATATTTGGTCAGAATGTTTGCCGTTTGATGTGATCTCATAAGATAAACATACATCTTTCATTAATCTGACCTGCAGGCACTGAAGTGATGGAGACTGTTATTCATAATAACAGTGTCATATTTTATGAGAATCACTGATAGCAGTTTTTTAGGGATGTTTTTTTTTTTTAATGTTGTTAATAAATGCATTTGTTTTCAAAAAACATTTTTTGAATATCCATGCGTTACTACCTACTAAAGGCCCAAATCTTTTATGCAATGACCTTTACAGGTCGTTTATATTACTTCACACAAACACTACATCCAACTGCTCCTGGTTCGGCCCCCCGGTCAAAATTTAGAACCCAATTCGGCCCGCAAGTCAAAAAGTTTGCCCACCCCTGGACTAGCCCCTGATAGGTGGGGGGGGAAGCGTGGGCTTTGTCTCATGAGAGAAGAAACGAGATTCTATGTGAAACTAGAAGTCGCAGACAGGATGCCATGAGAAACGAAAAGAGTGCAAGGACAAAATGCTATGTGAAACAAAGAAGTCATGTGAAAAGAGGGCAAAGACAAAATGACATGTGCAGACGTCAACAAAATAGATTGAGCTATCAACAACTTTCTTGGATTCCCAGAGGTGTAGAAGGTCAGGAAGCTCCAGACAGCATCGTTTGACTTGTTGTGGACTGGGTGATGTCTGCAAGGCGAAACAACAAGGATTCTGTGCAATAACTTTATTAATAAGTACTCATTAGGGAACGCATGATAACATATATATACAATTTATCTAACAATTCCCCCCTGTTTTATCATAAGTTCCCGGAGACTAACTCATCACCCATATGGCCACTTCAAAAAGATTTTCAGCCAAGGGATCACATGTCGCAAGAACTAACTTACACTCGGGAGGAAACTGAGTCATAATCGGCAAAGCTAGGGTCAGGAAACAAACCGGACAGGTTTACCACAATAGAGTCGCCAACCGGGTCGTCACTAGAGAAGGAACCCCCGTCGATCGAAAGGTCATCCCTTTGGAGCAACGGGAAAGTCTCAGCTGGTGGAGAGATAGCAGTTGTAATTAGCCTGTTAATTAGGGATCGGAGACAAGGGATGCAACAACATCCACACAAGGTCAAAATGGCAGAGAAAACGGCAATGGAGACCAGGGCAGAGGAAACCAGGGTGCGGTACTTTCCGAACACATTCAACCAGTCGGTCCAAATGTCTGTGTTCACCCCACTGTGTTCTTTCATTTTCCCGTTCAAGGTCCGCAGGCCCTCAAGGGCCTGGGACAGGCTTCCGCCGGCTGCAGTATTATTCGGAATAAACGTGCAACATTGCTCACCGAACATGGCGCAGACACCGCCCTCCTTTGAGAGTAGCATGTCAAGGGCCATTCGATTCTGGAAAGCCATGAGGGAAATAGCGGCCAGTTGGGAGTGGACCGCCTTGAAACCCGCCTCGGACCAGTTTCCAAGCCTCTGCACGTTGTAATGGACGCAGTTAATCCTGTCAACATTTTTGTTAATAGTACACCACCAACACAGGGCGGATTCAAAACCAGCTGCTATCTGATTCACCAGCTTATACTCATCCGGTACTCCTCTAGGAACACCAATGGCGTCTACGTAAATTGGATTAGCCGCGCCCTGCCATTCGGCGTTTCGTTTCGTTCTCGGCCAGAATACAGGCACTACAGACTTAGCAAAAGCTGTTAGATCATAAGAGGACATCGGTATCAAATGAACAGGAAGCAATAGGGTCACCAAAGTGCAAATTCCAGAGCTGTTTAAAGGCAGCCTATCATAAAGTTTGTTACTATTACACCAAAACCAAATATCACTACGAGCAATGGGCAAAAAAGAAGCAGTGACATTTGTCATGGACCCACACCATGGAGTAGGTAGGACGCCGAGCTTCTCACCGGTACCAGGTAATCTAATACATGTAAAATTACCCCTAGCTACATCGGACGAAAAAAGGGGTTTATATTTTGTCATAGGGGCAACGGGGTAAACCTTATCCCATTTAAAACAATCATGAGTGGGTGAAATGGATGGGTTTAACATTAAAACAACAGCACACTTAGGAACTATATTTGCAGGTATGATTTTCAAAAGAGGTCTTGGACCCATGCATGCAATGCAACTGGTGTTAGCCATCTTTGCGGCCTGCTCAGCCATAAGAAGCCAGTTGTTGGTTTGACCGCTTATTCCTGTGGAGGCTACAAAATAGCTGTCTACATCAGTGAGGAGCATACTTGTGATTTTTGCTCCTGCTGACAGGGTGTAATTATTTGTAACGGGACGGTCAGCGATCGACATTGTTTTATTAATGCAAATAGCAATAGGAAAGCGAGGACCAGGCCCACAGTTGAAAACCCCAACAAGAAGTGTTAAACAAGGTGGCATTTGGAGGACGAATTTGACCATCAGGGAGTGTAAAAGCCAAAAGGAGGCTTGTGTCCTGATTCTTCAAAGTTACTCGTTTAGCAAAGAACACAGCCTCTTCACTGGAACCAGAGAGCGGGGTGACCATTTCGAAACCTTTCAAACTTTTCATAGGTAAAATAATAGAAGAAGATGTATTAGGAGCCACAGTAAACATCAATGAGTTATTGTAAGTCAAAGACAAAAGCCATGGTACGCAAGTTGGAACGCGGACGGTTTCTGGAATACAAACAACCTGATCAAAAGGGGATTTAGTGTCACGCTTATGTCTAGCAATTTTTCCCCATTAGCCATATCGATTAGAATTAGCGTTGGTAGCTGCCTGAGAGAAGAATGTTCGAGGCTCATGGTACTCTATCCATACAAATAAAATAACCCCTGAAAAAAATACAATGGTAACACAAACCAGCAAAAGCAACCAAAAACACATGGCAGACTTTGCGCAGGCCACAGCCCGATTAAAGTACTCACCAAATGACTCTCTAATGCTCATGTTTTTGGATCTCCTCAGAGTCAACACCCTGAGCTTCGGGTTGGTGTCTTGGAAATTGGCTTCTGCTAGCTTCCGTGTCAACCCTGGATCTTGGCACCAGGATCAGGCACTATTACCAGACTTTGCTCACCTTCCGTACTTAGGTTGGGTCTGCAGAGATCACCTTTTTACAATAAGATGAATGCAGAAAACAAATAAATGCAGAAAAAACAATATTCTTTCCCTTCACATTTATGTAATTGGACGTAAACCATATGTATTGTCTTGTGAAAAAGCTTGTGAAAAAGCTGCAAAACCGTATGTCGCATAAATAGCTTCAACTTGTTTCACCATACCCCCCCGTCGAGACATGGGTGACCCCATGACTCGAAATAGCAGCCCATTTGAACAAGTTACGAGGCAAGACAGGTTTGCCCAAAGGTCACACAAAAAGACCAACAGTGTTTTTAGTTGCACCCCGTTTTTCCCAAGAGAGCCGTTCCTGGGAGGGGCTCTGAGACTGCATGTCAAGCAACACATCAGGGGAGATGTGTGACATCGAATCATGAGCTGTGAGAGACGAGTGGACATGGAGCAGGCCCTCTGCAGCGGCCTTAGCGGATTTGTCAGCAAAAGCATTACCGAGAGAAACAGGATCAGAGTTTGCAGTGTGAGCAGCACATTTGCAAACCGCTACCTTTAAAGGTAGCTGGACAGCGTCCAAAAGTTGAGTCAGTATTGAGGAATGGGTGACGGGCTTCCCTGCAGAAGTTATCATGCCACGGTTGCTCCACTGCTGAGCAAAAACGTGCACTGTAGCAAAAGCATACTGACTATCAGTCCAGATAGTGACGGATTTGTTTGCAAACAATTTGCAGGCCCTAGTCAAAGCAATGAGCTCAGCGGCCTGTGCAGACATATTGGATGGCAGTTTAGCAGCCTCCAAAACCACGTCGGCAGTAACAATGGCAAACCCAGTAAGGGTCACACCAGATTCATTTTTCTTAGAAGACCCATCAACAAAAACCACATGACCATCTGGCAGAGGCGTATCTTCCAAATCAGGCCGAGCCTTTGCAATTTGTTGGGCAGCATCGACACAATCATGGAATTCGCCGTCGTCAGGAAGGGGAATGAGAGTGGCAGGACTGAGTGTCTCGCACCTTTCAACGGTCAGGTGCGGCTGAGACAGCAACGTAGCCATGCAGGAAAGATGACGTGCAGGCGACAGAAAAGTCACTCACTCACTCACTCACTCACTCACTCACTCACTCACTCACTCACTCACTCACTCACTCACTCACTCACTCACTCACTCACTCACTCACTCACTCACTCAATCAATCAATCAATCAATCAATCAATCAATCAATCAATCAATCAATCCAATCAATCAATCAATCAATCACACAGGTGTTAACTAATTTGTAATTACATTGCAAGCAATTCAAACTCTAATGGAATATGTGGATGTCCATATCCGTTTCATCAAATTCCAATCCAACTTTACCTTTGTATAAGGCACAGGTGTCAAATTGTGCTTCATATTCATGTGCCATTACTCGAATTGCAGATTATCTTCTCTCTTAATAATGTTAAATTTTAAATATTAGACCAGTTTTTACTTGTCTAAATCATGCTTTTCCTCCTTTGAAGCGACTATGTACTTCAAACCCAAACGGCACCATTTTATAGGGAAAAAATTTGTTGAATTTATTCATTTTTCACATAATACTGGTCACAAATTTGCATGTAGAGCATTTTTTTTTTTGGAGTCTTGCAAAATTGCTATATCCTTACTGCACCGAGATAAACTGTTAAATCTATCTTTAAAAATAAACAATGGGACCCAAATGTCAGATTACAAATCAAACCTCCTCCTTCACTCTCACATTTTTTGATAGAACAGTCTACTTAGCTAGACACTGTCATATCATACTAAATAATGGCCTGCAAATTAAATATAATGTTGTTGCTGTGGTCCCTCAAAACATGTGACTAGGATTTGGACAATTACTAACCCCCATCAAGTGATAAATCATCTCCTCACTAAAGTCCTAGCCCGTTAACCTATCTGCATCAAGAAGACATTTGCAATGCAGGGGATAAGAGAATAATAATAACACCATTGATTTCTAATCATTAACCTAATTTTATCCAGTTCTACAATGTATGTTTTCTCTTACCCTCACATTTTTATGAGAGTTGGGCACTCTCCTCGTCGGACGAGTTTCTGCCCACAACCGTCATATTATTCTATAATTTCTAATTTTTACATTTAACAATGCAAATCTGATAAACCATTGTCTAGCACACCGTTTTCGTGCACCAAATTAACGCAATTCCAAACTTTATAACGAACTGATACACAAAGACAAACATACACAGAAACAAACACATGGGCCCACACAGACATGCCAATCTTCCCAGCTGATAACAAGGGTGGGGGGAGCAACTGAAGTGCGGAGAGCCTCGCCACCGCCACGTCGCATAATGCAACCACCTCTGTCCAAAATATGCATTTGTCAAGATATGTTATATTTTCGGTGTCGACCCCTTGCATTTTAATTCATGTCGGGGTAGCGGCTTATGTTTGCTATTTGATTTTCCCATGGTTTATTTCTCTAAATTTCGGAGTTGGCAGTTCGAATGGCACCTACAGTGTCCTAAAGCCAATTTAATTCACAGGACAGTGGTAAAATATTCAGTAGTCTCCTTTCCTCTGCTTCCACACAAAGCCACTGTTTACAATCCTGTATGTTTTATATAAAGGAGAGCTCAAATGAGATCACTCTCAGTCAAACCATACACACACTCAATGCGCACTCTTATCGTCTCACAGGCAAGCAGGGGAGTCGCCCTCCCGTGGATCTTAACAAACTCTAAACTCTTTAACCTTCCTATTGTGTAAGAAAATACTTATTTTTGCCTTTTTCTTAAAGTAGATATAAAACCTATCTTTCCATGGATAAAGAAGCCAAACCAGCTAAACAAGAGTTAAGAAAAAAACACCACAGATGGCAGCAGAAAGCTAACACATTACGAAGGTTAATTAGGAGGCCCCACGACACCTCAGCGGAATTTAACTGCTCCAAAATACCTGTACTTCTTTAGAAAACAGAGGAGTCCGCCCTCCCATGGAATTTAACTGACTTATAAGTCAGGGGACTCCATCATCCCAGCGGAATTTAACTGTTTCTAATTGCACTTGATAGGGTCTAGAATTGTCAAGGTTTTAAGTGACCTCTTGTCACTGCACTTCCATTACTTTCAACAGAATCAAGATTCGTACTCACAGTCTGCTGGGCCTTCTCCTCGGATGATCTCGACAACCACTCCGGTGTCCAACCGACTGATCGAGACAGCCCCGTGAAAAGGGTTTCCCTATATATATGCCTTGGCCAAGGACTTGTCCTGCGTCGAAAAGTCGGCTGGAACCCCGAAATAGGTCTATTGAGACCCCGGAACGAGCCCCCAAAAATCTGTTAGGTTCAAAATCAGCAAAAGGATCAGCAGACAAAACCAGTGAGGCAGAATATTGAGTCTTTTCTCGCGAGGAGTGCATTCAGACTTACAGCAATCCGACTACACTATAGGTCTGTTTACACTCCTCTCTTTTTATTTAGGAATGCCCTACCTACAATGTGAGACTAGCCCCTGATAGGTGTGGGGGGGGGGGGGGGAAGCGTGGGCTTTGTCTCATGAGAGAAGAAACGAGATTCTATGTGAAACTAGAAGTCGCAGACAGGATGCCATGAGAAACGAAAAGAGTGCAAGGACAAAATGCTATGTGAAACAAAGAAGTCATGTGAAAAGAGGGCAAAGACAAAATGACATGTGCAGACGTCAACAAACTAGATTGAGCTATCAACAACTTTCTTTGATTCCCAGAGGTGTAGAAGGTCAGGAAGCTCCAGACAGCATCGTTTGACTTGTTGTGGACTGGGTGATGTCTGCAAGGCGAAACAGCAAGCATTCTGTGCAATAACTTTATTAATAAGTACTCATTAGGGAACGCATGATAACATATATATACAATTTATCTAACATTAGGATATACCAATTAATAAGCCTAAAGTAGATGTTCCTCATTTTGAACAGCTGATGAGAAAATATTATGGATGCACAAACATTTCCCAAAGGAGCACCAAAGGTTGCTCAGTGAGGTCTTCAGTTGGTCCTTGTATCTATCTCTTCTTTGGCCCCCCTGCCAAACGATGACCACCGTGTAGCTGGCCATACAGCACTCTGCGGTGGAGCCTGTCTTTGGGCATTTGAACTACATGGCCAAGCCAGCGAACTGGTTGTGGGTGATTGTGGCCTTTATACTTGTGCAGTTTGTCTTTGCCAGTATCTCAGTGTGAGGCACACGATCCTGCCAGGTAAGCCCAAGGATGCGCTGCAGGCATCTTATGTAGAAGCTTTCCAGGGACTTCATGTGGCGGCTGTATGTGACCCATGCTTCGCAGCTGTAGAGGAGGGTGGTGATGCAGACGGCTTTGTACACAACAACCTTGGTGTGCAGATGCAGATGGTTGTTCTGGAACACCCGGCACCGTAGTGTCCCGAAGGCTGCTGATGCTTGCCTGATCCGGTTTTGGATCTCACGTTCAATGTTACAGTCATCGGAAAGGATGCTGCCAAGTTATTTGAAGGAGGGGGTTATTGTCACCGGCTTGTGGTCGATGGTGAAGATGGGTGGGGTGGATGGAGTGCTGGAGCTTCGCTGGCAGACAACTTCTGTCTTGCTGATGTTGACGGACAGCCCCATCCTACTGTAGCCCCGAACAGCCACAGCAAGGATGGACTGGAGGTCCTCTCGAGAATGTGCCACAATAACGCGGTCATCAGTGAACTGCAACTCAAGTACCTGCTCTCTGGACAGTTTGGTGGTAGCCTGAAGCCTCCTGATGTTAAAAAGGTTTCCATCCAGCCTGAAGTCCACTTCAACACCACTGTTCTCCTCTAGCTCCATGTGGAGAAGGAGAGGAGGAAGTTGTTAAACAGAACGGGAGCTAGTATGCATTCCTGTTGCACGCCTGTGCATACCGGGAAAGGCACAGACTCCTGTCCTCCATCGATCACTCGGGCCATCATCCCATCATGGAAGTGACGGAGGATTTGTTTGGCTGGACAAATGCACCCTGGGTAAGATGCAGGGCACAAATGGAAATAAATGTAGCTGTAGAATGGGCTCAGAAAAACAAACTACAGTTTGCCAACAGTAAGACTGAAGCTGTCCTGTTCACAAACAAGTGGACGCCCATTCTGGGTGCCCTGTGGATAAATGGAGATCGGCTTGAACCTCCCACTGAAGCAAAATTCTCGACAATGTACTTGATATTGACAGCAAGTTGTTGTGGAAAAGTCATATCACACGAATTTCCTCCAAGGCGATTACCACACTAATGCAGTGCAAACAATCTGCAGGTAGAACATGGGGAATAAAAACCCATATGATAAAATGGGTATACGTGACCATGAGTTCATATCCTGTATCGGTGGTATTGAAAAACAATCTAAAAAAGCTCCACATTTGCAGTGACTACCTTGTCTAAAGAGCTTCTTGGCTTTTCCAAGCACGCCTAAGGTGCAATGGAGTTATTGCTGGATATCATACCGATAGGCGATTTTAGCAGGGCGGAGGCTGTTCATTGGTGCTACGCAATTGATCAGGTGGGACCCAAAACCGTGAGAACCTCTGGAACAACCAATAGTCATGTGGGTGTGTGCAATACTTAGAGCATTTTAGTGTTTTTTTTTCTTCTCAATCTCTTCTCAAAAAAAGTACAAGCATGTGGCATCCGTTTGGCAAACGTTTGCAACCTTGAGCGAACATAAAGGCAACTTTCTCTGCCTTAAGAAACTGCAATCATTCACCCTTAGTGGTATAGGGGCTCAATGGGATGATCGTCACATAAGCCAATAAAAGCACAGCATGCATTTAGTTAATAAAGTATATTTTGGGATGATTGAGGTTAGACAGCTGGTATAGGCTCCAGCATGCCCGTGACCCTCGTGAGGATAAGCAATTGAAAAAATGGATGGATGAATGGATGAGGTGTTGCAAGATTTGTTGTCTGTCCCACATGATATGCTGAATTCATGACATAATTGTGTTATTGGACTTCAAATATAACACTCACTAATTTCCTATTTCAAAGGACCTGTTGGGGAAAGACATTCTAGAGTTTTGTCATCCTGAGGACCAGAGTCACTTGAGAGAAAGTTTTCAACAGGTAATTCAATTATTATATACAGTAGAACCTCTAATTTGTTGTTTCGTTTGGTTTCGGGGTTCAAAAGCTTAGAATTTTTGGTCCGAACTCTGATTTGTTTGAACCTGGGGACATTCGAAACGGGGGTTCATCTATATCTTGTTCACATTTGAGATTCATGTGTCTTTACAAATTTACAAAAATCTCAGATTTTTTTCTGAAATCTGTGATTCATGGTCAGTTTTATTGTATTCCACTGACAGTCCATTATCTCTTAAAAAGTCTGCAAAAAGAAAGAACACCTGAATTCTAAGGCCTAATTCACACCGGGTGCAGAACGGCTGCGATGCGGTCTTCTGCTGAACGCCGCAACGAATAGAAAGCATTCGAGTCGACAAGTTAATTCACATTGGCTGCGTCATTCACTAGCCTTCCGCAAGCCTTCTATTTCTTTCGTATGCTGCATGTGTATTTTCATGAAGCTGAAGAAATTACATGGCTCAGACACGAAATCGGGCATCAGCGAACAAGGTGGATCCGATATATTTCAAAATAAAACTGTTCAGCAAACTCAATTTTGATTCATGAACACATCACATATCTACAACCTACAGACCTTCCATTTCAGTTAACTACATAGCTCAGCATGAATCGGACATTTAAAAGGCAAAAAAAACAACTAGAAATAAATTAAACATGACAAAATAAGACTATACAGTGGTACCTCTACTTATGAATGCCTATACTTACAAACTTTTCGAGATACAAACCGGAGCCTCGCCATTTTTTTGCGTTTTTTTTTTTTTTTTTACCTCCGAACCAATTTCCGACTTCCGAACTAAAGCACCAGCTACCTCCCCCCTTCCCCCACCTTCTCTACTTTGCTCTGCCATTCCCTGTTCGTCTCTGCTCATTAGCAGTGTAAAAACAAATATAGTGTAGTTGAGTATGTCATCGGATTTGCGGCCGCATGTTTTGGACACTCGGGTGAAGAGAGGGGCGGAGCTGTCAACTGATCACCACCTGGTGGTTAGTTGGCTCCGATGGTGGGGGAAGATGCCGGTCCAACCTGGCAGACCCAAACGCTCTGTGAGGGTCTGCTGCGAACGTCTGGCAGAATCTCCTGTCAGGAAGAGCTTCAACTCCCACCTCCGGCAGAGCTTTTCCCACGTCCCGGGGGAGGCGGGGGACATTGAGTCTGAGTGGACCATGTTCCGCGCCTCCATTGTTGAGGCGGCCGACCGGAGCTGTGGCCGTAAGGTCGTTGGTGCCTGTCGTGGCGGCAACCCCCGAACCCGCTGGTGGACACCGGCGGTAAGGGATGCCGTCAAGCTGAAGAAGGAGTCCTATCGGGCCGTTTTGGCCTGCGGGACTCCGAAGGCAGCTGACAGGTACCGGATGGCCAAGTAAAACGCGGCTTCGGCGGTTGCTGAGGCAAAAACCCGGGCGTGAGAAGAGTTTGGTGAGGCCATGGAGAATGACTTCCGGACGGCTTCGAGGAAATTCTGGTCCACCATCTGGCGTCTCAGGAGGGGGGAGCAGTGCAACGTCAACACTGTTTACAGTGGGGATGGCGTGCTGCTGACCTCGACTCGGGACGTCGTGAGTCGGTGGGGAGAATACTTCGAAGACCTCCTCAATTCCACCCTCACGCCTTCCATTGAGGAATCTGGGCCTGGAGACTCTGAGGCGGATTCTCCAATCCCTGGGGTCGAAGTCACTGAGGTAGTTAAAAAACTCCTCGGTGGCAAGGCCCCGGGGGTGGATGAGATCCGCCCGGAGTTCTTAAAGGCTCTGGATGTTGTGGGGCTGTCATGGCTGACACGCCTCTACAACATTGCGTGGACATCGGGGACAGTGCCTCTGGATTGGCAGACTGGGGTGGTGGTTCCCCTCTTTAAGAAGGGGGACCGGAGGGTGTGTTCCTATTACAGGGGAATCACACTCCTCAGCCTCCCCGGTAAGGCTATTCAGGGGTGCTGGAGAGGAGGGTCCGTCGGGAGGTCGAACCTCGGATTTAGGAGGAGCAGTGTGGCTTTCGCCCTGGCCGTGGAACAGTGGACCAGCTCTACACCCTCGGCAGAATCCTCGAGAGTGCATGGGAGTTCGCCCAACCAGTCCACATGTGTTTTGTGGACTTGGAGAAGGCGTTCGACCGTGTTCCTCGGGAGTTCTGTGGAGGGTGCTTCGGGAGTACAGGGTGCCGAGCCAACTGCTAAGGGTGGTTTGGTTCCTGTATCACCGATGCCAGAGTCTGGTCCGAATTTCCGGTGGTAAGTCAGATTCGTTCCCAGTGAGGGTTGGACTCCGCTAAGGCTGCCCTTTGTCACTGATTCTTTTCATAATTTTTACGGACAGAATTTTTAGACGCAGCCGAGGCGTTGAGGGGGTCCCGTTTGGGGACAGCCCGTGATCTCCAGCTCTCGTTGGAACGGTTCGCAGCGGAGTGTGAAGCGGTCAGGATGAGGGTCAGCACCTCCAAATCCGAGTCCATGGTCCTCGATCGGAAAAGGGTGGAATGCTCTCTCCGGATCGGGGATGAGATCCTGCCCCAAGTGGAGGAGTTCAAGTATCTTGGAGTCTTGTTCATGAGTGAGGGGAGGATGGAGTGCGAGATCGACAAGCGGATCGGTGCAGCATCGGCAGTAATGCGGACCCTCTACCGGTCCGTTGTGGTGAAGAAAGAGCTGAGCCAAAAGGCAAAGCTCTCAATTTACCGGTCGATTTACGCTCCTACCCTCACCTATGGTCACGAGCTATGGGTCCTGACCGAAAGAACGAATGTGTTTTCTCCGCAGGATGTCCGGGCTCTCCCTTAGAGATAGGGTGAGAAGCTCGGTCATCCGGGAGAGACTCGGAGTAGAGTCGCTACTCCTCCACGTTGAGAAAAGCCAGATGAGGTGGCTCGGGCATCTTATCAGGATGCCTCCTGGACGCCTCCCTGGGGAGGTGTTCCGGGCATGTCCCACCGGTAGGAGACCCCGGGGATGACCCGCGAAGAGCTGGAGAGACTATGTCTCTCAGCTGGCCTGGGAGCGCCTTGGGATCCCCCGGGATGAGCTGGATGAAGTGGCTGGGGAGAGGGAAGTCTGGGAGTCCCTCCTAAAGCTGCTGCCCCCGCGACCCGACCCCGGATAAGCGGAAGAAGATGGATGGATGGATGGATGGATGGATGGATGGATGGATGGATGGATGGATGGATGAGTATGTCTCCTAAGACTGTCGATTTAAAACTCGAAATCATAAAGGAGCATGGCGAAGGCTTGCGTATCATCGAGCTCATGACCGAGTTTAGCCGGTAGTGTGCCAAAAAAGGTATCCCATGCTGCAGGAGTGTGCATGCATTGAGTGAAAGGCGAAAGCCTTTGCCGTGTGGCAGACAGCACCAGCTTGTTTTCAATAAAAACATTAAAACGCTTTTGTGCTTGTCAATTTCCATCTTTAGAAGCTAGGTTCCTTTTCTTTTCTTTTTTTAAGTTCTAACTCACGTGCGCGAGATGCGTTCAATGATCACTCACACAGTCGGTAAAACATAATTGCACCAAAAAGTAATGCATAGTACGTGAGCACATTGCAAGGAGTAGTACGTGGAAGCAAACAATATTTTATTACTCTGACGTTTTGTGTGTCTTCTCTGGGATAGTTTTAGAAAGTTTAGAAAATTATAAGTTTCCCCTCTCCCCAGGCAAAGTTAGGAGGTCAAGAATAAAGTGACGTTTATTTTTTGTCATAAAGGTTTGAAAAAGCAAGAGGGTGCGGGTTCGATTCCACCTCCAGCCCTCCCTGTGTGGCGTTTGCATGTTCTCCCCGTGCCCGCGTGGGTTTTCTCCGGGCACTCCGGTTTCCTCCCACATTCCAAAAACATGCTTGGTAGGCCGATTAAGCGCTCCAAATTGCCCCAGGTGTGAGTGCGAGTGCAGATGGTTGTTCGTCTCTGTGTGCCCTGCGATCGGCTGGCAACCGGCTCAGGGTGTCCCCCACCTACTGCCCGATGACTGCTGGGATGGGCTCTAGCACGCCCGCGACCCCCGTGAGGACAAGCGGTATAGAAAATGGATTGATGGATGAAAATTAGAGATGTTTACCAGTACCTAGATATTCTGCATTAAAAAGAAAAAAAAGGTAGACTTTCCTTCCAACATGATATTTACTGTCAAGTATTACACATTTATTTAAAATTACTCGCATGTGCACCATGGGCAAAACTGTCCAACCCAGCAGCAGCAACTGTTCATGCAATTGTCCATGCTATCAATTATTGCAGCAATTTTAATTGGCGATTGAATTGCTGTTGCATTGCCTAGCTTCAGATCAATTAACTCATATCACACACAGTATACAAAAAGTATGTTTATTCAGGCTACTTGTGTTTTGCTGGTACTGTTGTAGAGCATTACAAAACTAGCAATTTATACAAACATATTTCTCCAAAACATTTTATGTGAATTATCTTGTGCAACACATGCCATTAGTTACGTGCTTGCTGTCAAAGGACCATGCTTCAGAGATGCTTTCACAAAACCTCCATCCAGCCCCTTGATCCCTCACTAAGGAAATGGCCTTACACCTTAAGGTCTGTCCCTCACATCCCAGCGTTGCTCCGCGGTCCTGGTACGGTGCATATAGCCAACCATTTGTCATTAACAATTTAATTAATCCTAACTACTGTCATGTCCCATCAGAGGCCAGTCAATCTACAAAGTATCAAAATGACAGGATATGGATGTTTAAAATAGATAAAAACACAATTTTCCAGCAGTTAAAATGCAGCTTTCTATGTTGCTTTTTATCAGTTTTGAATACCATTTGGTAGCCAGAAAATTACCGTTTCAATAATGTACCGCACAACCCCGAGATCTGCAAGTGGCTTATTGTGTACCTTGTTGCAATGCCTCTAGTGTTAAGTAGCCATTTTAAATTGTTGACGGTGCTCCATCCAGTGGACAAAATTAGCACACATAGTTAACGTGACTCAATAATTACAGTTAATGTGTTCAATTCCCACGGAAATGATTAGTTTGCTTGACAGCCCAATTCTAGCCCACAGGCCATTTTTTGCAATAGAGTCCAAGCAAAAGAGAAAGACAACTCCTCATATGGACAGCACACTACACACTGCAGGCCACAGGTGGGGCACTTGAGTGACACAACTTGGCTCTTATGTGTTAATGAAATTATGCCTAAATTATTGAGAAGCTATTTAAAATAAGACATTTACCGTGATGTCCGTTTACTGCTTAAATCCTGTATGTAATAGTTTTAGCCTAAAACGGTTTTCAAACAAATTTGAAGGAATGTTTGTATTCAGGCAGGAGAAACACAAGCTGATATTTCTATTTGTTTGGAATGGTCCACAACCTTTTGTGCAACGGTGTATAATGGGACGCAACTATCAGGAATTAAAGCTATTAAATATTGTCTCTCTGCAGGTAATGAAGCTAAAGGGTCAGGTACTATCTGTGATGTACCGTTTCCGCATGAAAAACAGAGAGTGGATGTTGATCCGAACCAGCAGCTTCACCTTCCAGAACCCCTACTCTGATGAGATTGAATACATCATCTGTACCAATACCAATGTTAAGTAAGTTACTCATACACACACTATCAAGTGTTATAAAAAACAATGCTGTTTTAAGTCTGCTGTGCAACTCTAACTTGTCTGTAAATGGGTCAATCACAGTTTTCTGCAATATTGATACTTTAAGATTCTTTTAACCTGTCGTCTGAGGCTGGTCATCTAATCAAATTTTAATCACAATCACGATTTTGGCTCCAGACGATCTCAAAAGTCATATAATCAAGGACAAATGATTATTTGGTGTTTATTTACACATTTACAGATTTTCGAATTCGGTCCACACAAAAGGCACACTTTATTAAAACGCACACCTTCGATTTTGGAGAAAATTAAAGGCTTTTAAGTGTGCCTTATGGTGCGGAAAATACGGTAGTGCAATTCAAAAAGTAAAACTCCTGTACAGTGGAATTTGCAAAGGTTTCAATGACGCAACGGGACTCATGTTTACTTCTTCAAAAGGCTTCTTCGGTTCTAAATCGTAAGTGTGGCATCGCTCCATTTATGTCTCTGGAGGGTTATGTCCCCTTGGGGTGGTCACTAAACAAAGACAAAAAAAATACACAGCCATATATACCGTAATTTCCGGACTATAAGCCGCGTTTTTTTTCCATAGTTTGGGTTGGGGGGCGATTTATACTCAGGAGCGACTTATATGTTTTTTTTCACAAATTTTTACTTGATCATTAAGACATCACTTACAAGTATAGTTGACCACTTCCCATGTTATTTTTAGTATGGTTGATCACTTCACATGCTTTTATATCTTTATCTTAAACATATTCAAAACATAAAAAGTGGAGAAAACATCAAATAAAGCAATTAACACTTTAAAGCACCATATCCAAGTCCACTGTCTGCTGTATGTACATTTGCTCCATTTTTGCTCCTCTTATATTTAGTATTATTATTTATTATTTGTTTATTTATCATTTATTCAACACTCTTATTTATTCATTGTTTGTGCCTTCTTGGTTTTTTTTTTGTGTTGCTTGTATGCATATGTGTACTATCTCACCGAGGGATAGTGGGAATGTAATTTCAATCTCTTTGTGTGTCTTGGTATAAGAAAAAAAATCGACAATAAAGCAGACTTTGACTTTGATAAAACAACCAAATAAACAAAACAAAAAACTACATCTGAAAAAATATATATTTTCAGACGAAACTGGATGAGGGCGCTCTAAATTTCACCGTTGGCCGTGACTCATCAACTGGGTGGGCTTAAGAATAATGGCACCAAAAAGAAACTCATATTTTGCAGGTCACAAACTTCAAGTTGTAAAATATACAGCTGAAAACAGTAATCGAGCAGCAGAAAAAAAGTTTGGAGAACCGTGATGTACCAAGGGATTACTATTTCAAGTGACGTCAGTGGCACGGCGCGGCGGTTGTTTACATAAAGGATAAACGTACCCACGTAAGGACTACCGGCATCATTAGCGGTGATCATTTCTAAGTGACACGGAGGACAAAGAGTTTGAAGGAATTAAGGATTTGGAGTGACATAGAAGGTTTGATAAACTATTATGGCTTTTACGCATGCCCGGTCCTACTCTACTGAGTCGAGGGCCGGCGCTCGGCCGAGTGGCTGTCCGCGAACGGTGCATGGGGCTCGGACATGGCCATTACGCACGCCCGGTCCTATGCCATGGAGCTCTCGTGTCTGGAAGTCCACGCTTGGAAGTTTGTTTTGTTTAATAAAGAGCTGTTTACCAAACCCACGTCTATCCTTGTACTTTGTTAACGCTACAATATAGTTATATACTAGATCTGTGTAATAAAGACGTCAGGGCGCACGCGCGGCGATGTTGACAAAGGACGAGGAATTTGATCGATGGATTTAATGGATTTAAAGTGCACGGATGGTTTGATAATATTATTGCTTATATTATAGTTATTTGAAATATAGTTTATCGTTATATGAGCCTGTGGAATATTTTGAAGTGCAAGCGCCCTCAGCCGCGTGCACCCATTGTTGACAAAGAACGATCGATGGATTTAATGAATTGGAGTGACATCGATGATTTTATAAACGTGTTATTTATGTAATCGTTTTCTTTAATAACTCTATATGTTACGTCAGGCCCATTCTCAGCTCTTCGTTTGTGTTTGTCACGTTAGCATACCTATCGTTTAGCCTGTTGCTATCGTATCGAACGATCGATGGATTTAATGAATTGGAGTGACACAGATGGTTTTATAAACATGTTATATATGTAATAGTTGTCCTAAATCACTCTATATGTTACGTTAGGCCCGTTCTCAGCTCCTCGTTTGTGTTTGTCACGTTAGCATACCTATCATTTAGCCTGTTGCTATCGTATCGAACGATCGATGGATTTAATGAATTGGAGTGACACCGATGGTTTTATAAACATGTTATTCATATAATAGTTGTCCTTAATCACTCTATATGTTACGTCAAGGCTGTTCTCAGCTCTTTGTTTGTGTTTGTCACGTTAGCATACCTATTGTTTAGCCTGTTGTTACTATCGTTTAGCCTGTTGTTGCTCGTTCATGACTGTGTTTGGTGTGGGATTTTGTTGAATAAATTGCCCCCCAAAATGCGACTTATACTCCGGAGCGACTTATATGTGTTTTTTTTTTCACTTTTTGGGGCATTTTATGGCTGGTGCGACCTTCCCTTGCCCTGGAATCCTTCCATTAAAATGAGTCGCCCAAGGAAAAGCAAGGTGGACACTGAGTGCCGAGTGTTTAAAAAGAGTGGCCAATTTGGCTCGACGTACGCGACGTGACGTTCAGCCACATGAACATCAACATCAACCCGTCACAGATATAGGTAAACGGACCAACACCTCGGATCTCTCCTAAGAATTGCCACAACAAATTTTACTCCAGACTATGACACACTAGCAAAAACATGGAGACCAACAACACTGTTCCCACTGAAAATGAAGGGGAGGCTTTCAAGTTTGTTGTAAAAAAATGCATTTTGAATATGAGCTGTACAAATACCAGGGATTGAAACTAGCGACCATTCTCATTTTCAAACAATGCAGGATGCTCAAGGACATTGATGCACCACCTGTTTGTGACTAATCTTAACCTGTAAAGTTCTTAAGGCTTACTTTAAGGAAGTGTTTTCCGTTTCCTCACCTCTGTTACCAGGTGTTTGTGAGTTAACTTTAACTTTAACTTTGGGACTTTAAAACTCTGCTCTGATTTTGAGATACCCCTCACCGTGTTGCCGTTTTGATTACTTTATTTGGATGTATGCTTTCACCGATTCTTCAAGATTATATATTTGGTCAGAATGTTTGCCGTTTGATGTGATCTCATAAGATAAACATACATCTTTCATTAATCTGACCTGCAGGCACTGAAGTGATGGAGACTGTTATTCATAATAACAGTGTCATATTTTATGAGAATCACTGATAGCAGTTTTTTAGGGATGTTTTTTTTTTTTAATGTTGTTAATAAATGCATTTGTTTTCAAAAAACTTGTTTTGAATATCCATGCGTTACTACCTACTAAAGACCCAAATCTTTTATGCAATGACCTTTACAGGTTGTTTATATTACTTCACACAAACACTACATCCAACTGCTCCTGGTTCGGCCCCCCGGTCAAAATTTAGAACCCAATTCGGCCCGCAAGTCAAAAAGTTTGCCCACCCCTGGTTTAGCCTGTTGCTATCGTATCGAACGATCGATGGATTTAATGAATTGGAGTGACACCGATGGTTTTATAAACATGTTATTCATGTAATAGTTGTCCTTAATCACTCTATATGTTACGTCAGGCTCGTTCTCAGCTCTTTGTTTGTGTTTGTCACGTTAGCATACCTATCGTTTAGCCTGTTGTTGCTATCGTTTAGCCTGTTGTTGCTCGTTCATGATTTTGTCGAATAAATTGCCCCCCAAAATGCGACTTATACTCCGGAGCGACTTACTATATATGTTTTTTTTTCTTCACTTTTTGGGGCATTTTATGGCTGGTGCGACTTATACTCCGGAGCGACTTAATGTCCGGAAAATACGGTAGTACACAGTAGACCTTCAATTCACTATTCAAACGTACCGAATTGAAACTTGGTGCTGGCGACCATTTCAGGGTGTTCCCACCTACTGCCCAAAGACTGCTGGGATAGACTCCAGCACGCCCGTGACCCTTGTTTTTGGCTGTAAAAAAACAACAACAAAAACAGGTGCTGGGCTGGAAATAGTTTGTTGGATACCCCTACCTGCCATCCAGCATATTCTGACAGCATCAGGAACCATCACTCACTTAACCAGAAAAGGAAATACTTGTGTTTTTGCATCAGTAGAGAAAAGTGCTTAGCTTGGCTGTGGACTTATAGACTTATAAAGTACACCTTCACATATACAGTATATTCAAATGACCAAGTTTCATACTTTGTTTTGTTTTAAAGAATTTATTCGAACCCACCAACCAAAGCTGGATAAATGAACAGATGAACAGATGAACAGAACAAGTAAATGTTGCTATTAATAGGTAGTGATGTTGACTCCACTTGAAACCATGAATGAACTTTTTGGTTGGACAAGGTCACTTTGGCTTCCCATTTGACACATTGTTGCAGATATAATTGTTCAGGAATGCCAGAAACAAACCATTTGGACCGAACATTTTAGGTCATGGTCGCTCACCATGTTTTGGCTTGTATTCAAAAAGCCATACTATTAAATGTATTTTTGTCTTATATAAGGTGGCCCTGAAAACTGCCAACATAAATGAAGCATGAGACAGCTTCATTTGCAGAACATGAACAGAATTGTGAAGCAAGCAGAAAACACTACACAAAGTCAAATTTTTTAAAACAAACTCAAGAAACTAGCACAGTTGCCTCTGTTAACAGTTTTGCAGCATGTTTTCATAATGAGGCATGTAACACATGGTTTCAACATTTTTTTGCTTTTTCTATTTGGAACACATGGTGTCAACATGTTGCCTACTACTGCATCTGTGATCCAACTGCAAGGTGGTCTCTTGTTAGTTATTTATATCAACTTTATACAAACTAATATGCTATAATATATGAATATGCTTAATATTCTATTTATTCTGATTATATAAACATCTCATATATATACATGGATGGATGGATGGATGGATGGATGGATGGATGGATGGATGGATGGATGGATGGATGGATGGAAACTGTCCAGTTCACATTGTAAACATGTATATGAGTGTGTGTGTGTGCGTGCATGCGTGTTTGTTGATTAACAATTTATGTAATACAATGTAATGCCTCCTCGTGGCCACACACTGTAACTGGGTGCCTCGCAGCTTCAGGCCAAATTGCAGGGGATTGACCAGGGAGCAACAGTGGGCACTTAGGCGTGACGTGCAGGCCCACCGGCGCGTCGATATGCCCTGGCGTCCGCTAACCATTGTCCCAGCTATGGGTTAAATAGCACCCGCGCTGCCTTGTGGGTATTGTCTGGAACGAAAAGGCTAAGGGAGCAAACCCCGACAGAAAACCCGGCTTGGACTCCGTTAGGCAGACTCATGCTTTAAAAAAGCACTGTTCTGGCAACTCTTGCAGCCAACCTGCTGCCAAATGTATCGATTCACCGTTCCTTTGGATGACAACAGGAAGGCCGAGAGGGGAGCCCTGCTGTCACGACCTGTTCCCGGTCGTTTTATTATGTGTATATGTTGCCATAGTTTCAGTTTGCGTCGCTGTGTACTCGTCCCTCCCCTCCTGTCTGTTCACAATCTATGTAATCACCATCACCTACCTCTCGTTACCTGTCTTGTATTTAAGTCCTGTCTGCCCCTCACTCCCCTGTCAGATTATTCTCATCTCTCATCTGTGGTCTCGTCTGTCCCCTTGTTTCTCGTCGTTTTGTCTCGTCTTTCTGTTCGGTTAGTTTCTCTGCAATTTGGTCTGTCCGTCTGTCGGTTACCCCTTTCACTCTGCCTCCGTTAAGTTGTGTTAGTTTGCTGGTTCTGTTGGTTTGTTCTCCTCATCCTCCCTTCCAACTACCTTTTCTCTCAATAAACCCTGGTCCAAGCTGCATTTGGTCGCCCAGCTCCACTCACTCCGTGACACCTGCTGCCTGGGAAACGCAAGGCTTCCATAAAACCTGCCCTGGCTTCCTGTGCACTGGAGAGGAAACTCCAGCTCCACCAACCAGTGGAGACACGAGAGGTTAGCAGTTACCGGTTATAAGCCCTTTATTATTGGCGTATTATGGGCGCCAGGGGCTACCTCCAATGGTGGGAGAGATGTTCGTTCTCATTGGACAGCTACCGCCCGCCTCAAGCTGGGCAGCCCCCAGCCAATAAGGTGCTTTCCCGCCACAGCCTGCCTGCTTCATCGGGTGCATGGAGCTCAGGGATCCTAACAAGTGGGCTGTAAATTCACGGACCAAGCAACACAAAGAAATTACCGAAGATTCCAGCATTACCCCTGGGGTGCTGGAATGTCAGGACTATGACACCCGGGCTCAGTGACAACCTACAAGAGATTAGTGATGTCCGTAAAACTGCAGTTATAAACAACAAACTCCCAAAGCGCAGAATTTACATCTCGACCCTCCAGGAAACACGACTCCATGGATCTGGCTCACTCAAGGAAAAGGACTATACCTTTTTCTGGCGGGGGAAGCCCCCTGAGGAAACCAGGGAATATGGAGGAGGGTTCGCTGTCAGGAACACACTCCTGGAAGCAATGGTACCACCCACAGGTGGCTCCGAGAGAATCCTGGCTCTCTGCCTCAATACATCCATGGGACCTGTCCACCGAGTGAGTGTGTACGCTCCAACACTTAGCTCCCCCCAAGAAATAAAAGACAGGTTTTATGAAGAACTCGAAGCGACTCTAAAAAACATCCCCAGCCATGAACAGCTCTACCTAGTTGGTGACTTTAATGCAAGAGTCAGAGACGATCGTGACTCCTGGCCATCCTGCTTGGGACACCATGGCATCGGTAAACTGAACAAAAATGGGCAGCGACTTCTGCAGTTCGGCACATATCACCACCTCTGCATCACCAACACATACTTCCAGGCCAAACCCATCCACAAAGTCTCTTAGAGACATGCATGCTCAGGTCACTGGCACCAGTTAGACCTGATCATAACATGCACGTCTGATCTCAGAGGCATCCTTAAAGTCCCAGAGACACCGGTATATGTATAAATCGGTTTTAGTTAGCTTATGGGCTTATAAATATAAATTGACGATCGAAACAACGAAAAGGAAGCTGTTGCTCTGAAAAATTTAATTTAAATTTGCCGCGCAGACGAGTTTGACTGCACCAAGCGGCCTCCTTCTAGACTCAGGAAGAAGCCGGAAGTGACGTTTCAAGTTGTTCGCGTTAGCTTCAGTGAATGTAAACAAAAGTATGTCAAAGCGTGTAGGCAAAAGGTGTATCGCTGTGGGATGCAGTAACACCAACGAAGCAGGTGTATCGCTATTTTTGTTTCCAAAAGACGAGGGTTTGAGGAAACAATGGACCAAACAGGTACAAAGGACGCGGAAAGACTGGTCTGGTCCTACAGATTACAACGCCAGTCGCAGACATAGAGCGGATTCCATTTGGAAGCCTAGAGGTGCTTTTGTCAAACGAGAGAGGAAAAGGGTACGTTTAATTTTAATTTAAGTCAGGCCACTGTACCAAGAATAATACTAGTAAATAAATAAATATTTTGCAGACATCACTCATCAGGAAATAATTAATAAATGAATATTATGAATTTTTTAGACATCTCAGTTCCCAGAGTTGGGAATTTAGACTGGATATGGTCCTTGGAGACAGGATTTTAATAGACAGAAATTCCCAGAAATTGCTTCAAATATTCTAATCCCCCCCTTATAATAATGATGATTATAATAATAATACAGCATTTACAATGCACCTTTATCAGTGAAATCTTTCAAAGGCGCAGTGTTAAAGATATGATTTGAGAGCTTTGCCTTTGTTGAAGTTTTTGTGATTTTGGTTTGTTTTAATTTTTAATGCGTCAAAAGAGGTTTCTGAATCGGATAAAATTATGCTAATATTGCCGCTAGAAACGGAGCTGTCGCTATCATCCGCCATGTTGTTTGGGTTTGTTGAGATCCGGATGCACAATTTGTGACGTCACAGTAATGGCGCCACCAGTGTGGCTGCGTGCGGAACTCGATCGATAAACTGACATTTAATTTTAGCTTTATTCTTAGTAATCGGTGTCCATTTTTAATTTCCAATGCGGCAAATGTGTTCTCTTTATACATTCTATCAAATTCCGTTCTAATTGAAAAAAAAAAAAAAGATGTCTCTGGGACTTTAAACACGCAGTCTCCACAGTGCAGTTTGCGACACAGACCACTCCCTTGTGCTCTGTAGAGTCAAGCTACAGGCAAAAAATCTACAGAGATCCAAACCAAAGGGAGGCCCCCGCATTGACAGCAGCAAAACAACTGGCCCAACCAAAGCTACAGCCTTCCTCTGTGCCTTAGAGGATTCCCTTCCCGACCCACCCCTGTCTATCTCTGCGCAGCAATACTGGGATAGCTTGAGGGATGCCATACACAGCACGGCCCTGTCAGTCTTTGGCAAAAAGCAGAGAAAGCCAAACGACTGGTTCGATGACAATTTAACAACATTGGCACCAATCCTCGAAGAAAAACGCATCACCCTCACAAATTACAAGCATACTCCAAACACCAAAACTCTACAGGCCCTCCGATCTCCTAGGGGGAAACTTCAACAACCCTCGAGACGTTGTGCCAACGACTATTGGCTGTAGCTCTGCAGCAACATTCAATCAGCTGCTGACAGGCAACATCAGACTCATGTTCGACGGCATCAAAAAGGCACTTGGCCCATCACCCCGCACAATTGCCCTGTTGAAATCAGCTTCGGGAGAAACCATCGCTGACCGCTCTAAACAGCTGGACCGCTGGGTGGAACACTACTCAGAGCTCTATGCCAGGGACAACAGTGTCTCTGATGCAGCCCTCAAGCATGTAGGGCATCTACATGTCTACCTGTTATGAAAGAGCTCGACATGGAACCAACGACTGACGAGCTAAACAAAGCAATTAACAGCCTGACCAGCGGAAAAGCTCCAGGCACCGATGGGATGACAGCCGAAGTCCTCAAGTGTAAGATGCCTGCTCTTCTGCATATACTACACAGGCTCATATGCCTGTGCTGGAAAGAAGGCTCTGTCCCACCGGACATGAGAAATGCTAACATCGTCACTTTGTACAAAAATAAGGGAGACAGGAGTGACTGTAACAACTACCACGGCATCTCCCCACTCAGCATTACCGGTAAGCTCTTTTCTCGAGTTGCACTAAATAGACTCCAAGTCCTCGCAGAGAAGCTCTACTCACAGTCACAGGCAGGGTTCAGAGCAGGAAGATCAACTCTGGATATGATCTTCATCCTGAGACAGCTGCAGGAGAAGTGCAGAGAGCAACATAAACCTCTCTACATGGCCTTCGTCGACCTTACCAAGGCTTTCAACCTGGTGAGCAGGAGCGGCCTTTTCCAACTGGTGGAACGGATAGGTTGCCCCCCAAACCTCCTCAGCATCCCCCAGTTCTTCCACACTGACATAAAAGGTACTACTGTTCAGTACAACGGATGCACTTCTGAGCCCTTGAACATCCGCTGTGGTGTCAAACAGGGATGCGTGCTGGCACGCGCTCTGTTTGGGATATTCTTCTCTCTCCTCCTGCGCCAATCCTTCGGAACATCAACTGAGGGAGTCTATTTACACACCAGGACAGACGGCAAATTATTCAACCTCTCCCGACTGAGAGCAAAAACCAAGGTCAGACCACTCACCATTCGGGACATGTTGTTTGATGATGATGCAGCATCGGCAACACACACCAAGAAACACCTGCAGATTCTCCGTGACCGGTAGAGCCAAGGATGTCAGGGCTTCAACCTGACCATCAGCCGAAACAAAACCAAGACAATGGGCCAGGGGACCACTGTCCCACCCTCCATCACCATCAACAACTACACACTGGAAGCTGTAAGCAGCTTTACCTATCTTCGGTCTACCATCACCTGCAATTTGTCACTCGATGCTGAGGTCAGCAGCCGGATTGGGAAGGCAGCTTCTACTTTTGGAAAACTGACATCCTGAGTATGGCAGAACAGCAAGCTCACCATCCATACAAAGGTACAAGTGTACAGGGCCTGTGTCGTCAGTACACTCTTGAATAGCAGCGAAGGCTGAACTCTTTACCCACACCAAGAGAGAAGGCTGAACTCTTTCCATCTGCGTTGCCTGAGACGCATACTGGGCATCACCTGGCAGGACAGGATCACAGACTATGCTTTTCCTGCTGAAGCAACGGCGTCTCCGTTGGCTGGGTCATGTCTGTCGGATGGAAGATGGTCATATGCCAGAGGACATCCTACATGCAGAGCTAAAATCAGGCAAAAGGCAAGTAGGCCGCCCACTGCTCCACTAAAAGGATGTCTGCAAACAAGACCTCAAATCCTTCAACATCAATCCAGCCACCTGGGAAGACGTCGCCCAGGATCGTCACAAATGGCAACAGGCTCTCCGAAACGGGCTGCAGACCCACAAAACCACCCTGGCTCAACACCGAGAAACGAAAAGTAAGTTGAGGAAGCAGCAAGCCACCATGCCCTCACCATTACCGGATCCAGCCCACACCTGTGACATCTGCGGCCGTGTCTGCCTCTCACGGATTGGACTCACCAGCCACAGGAGACGCTGTGTGAAGAAGACCTAACCTCCAGACACAAGAAATCTATGGTCTTTCGAGATTGTGATGCCGAAGGGAGACGATGTAATTAGATTAATGAATACAATGGCAGTTTGCATAATATGAGTGAGGCGGAAATGGTTTCGTCTTTCTTTTTTTTCTTTTTCATATTTGGTAGTTTCACCATTTTGATGTAGAGCAGGGGTTCTCAACTGGTTTTGTTCAACGGACCACCATTGTCACCAAGAAGCAACTCAGGACCACTGCTTTGGTGGAATATTATTTTATTTTGTACCGAAAGATAATAGATTGACACAGGCTATTTATTTGCATCTGTATGTCTATTTTGGGAATCTCAAGCGACATTTACTACAATAATGATGAGTAAATAATTCACAAAATCAGCTGGAAAATAAGTCAAGTCTAAATAATAAATCAATATTAGTTTCAAAAATGTTACAATTATTTTCCATTTCCAATTTTGCGGACCACCTACAACACCGCCATGGACTACTAGAGGGCCGCGGACCACCGGTTCATGATCCCTGATTTAGAGCAATGCCCTGAAGATTTTGGCCATTGCTACTTGGCATTTTATTGATGAGTCTTTGATGCAAGAAGCCGTTAAGACCTGTATTGATACACTGTACAATGCACTGAGATGACAGTTTAGGTAACACTGAAATTTGGTTTCATTAAAAATTCCGAAACTGTAGCATCAGTTGAACATGAAGCCAAACATATAGCTATAAAAAGATATTTTAAAAAAATGTAACATTTGCCTTGCAGATCATCTACTCATTTCTTATGATATTTTTATGTTTCTTTCCAGGCAACTTCAGCAGCAACAGGCAGAGTTGGAAGTTCACCAGAGGGACGGTCTTACCGCTTACGATCTTTCCCAGGTGAACAAATTATTAATTCATAAATCACCCAAGCTAGTAAGGCAGAGATGTTTTTTTTGAGTACATTTTAATTGCTCAAATACCTTTTAATATGAATCTGATGTGGAGTCTTTGTTACTCAAATTTGAAATCCTCCTATCATCTCATCCCAACTGCCAGGTTCCTGTAGCCAGTGTGAGCAGTGGAGTGCATGAGGCAGGAAAAAGCATTGACAAGCCAGAAGCTCTTTTTTCCCAGGAGAGAGATTCCCGCTTTGTTGAGATGTACAGCAGCATCTCTGGATGTATGTCATACTCAGACACAGTTAGACCCCATATGAAATATTGCTTTGCAGTTACTTCTTATATTTTAAACCGGATAAAGCCCTGAAGGTTGCCATTTTGTTTATCCTATTTCATCTTAATTCATCTGAACAAACTTTGTATTTAGCGGATTTAAACTTGCTAATTGCTGCTTAGTCAGCTTATCACCCATACAACGCAATATTTTTCTCTGCCATGTTATTAACTTTAATTTTAATCTGGTGTTTATGTGCATAGCGGGTGATAAGAAGATGATGGTTCCCTCCTCTACAGCGGGAGGACAGCAGCTTTACTCTCAGAGTTCTCCGTTCCAGCAGGGCCACGCTGGAAAAAGTTTCAGGTACATGTCATAGTCACTAATTATCTTTTTGTCATTTTCAGTTCTTGTAGCGCGTTGTGTACATGTGTGTGTGTACCTCTCTTTCTAGTTCCTCTGTGATCCATGTCCCAGGTGTTAATGACATCCAGCCATCAAGTTCATCCAATCAGAATCTTGCTCAGATATCAAGACAGATCAACCCAGGCCAAGTTGCTTGGTCAGGAAACCGACCCCCCTTCTCTGGCCAGGTATTACACATGCACACATGCAAACATTGACATACTTGTCAGCCTCGGGTGTGCTTTCCAGTGCTGCCAAATGGTTTCCTCAGCAATTTCCGTAGCATTCCTGTTCCATCTTTGCTGCCAGATGAATTAGCCTTTGTTTGGTGTGCGTGTCAGTGTGTTTACACATGCACACTGGGGACCATAGCAAACTTTAAATCCCTATAATGCAAGGTAAGGGTTAATGAAAGTTTCCAGCACATAAATCAAGTCACTGCAGTGAGATAATTTAGAGGAAAAAAGGGTTTCTGTTCACCACCTCTAAGCAGATGGTAAAATGTGACATCATGTTCAAGTTTACAGCCTGACCAAGTTTTGAGTCCCTTTTTGGGCTTTTCACTAAAAGAATGTTCCAAACACAATATAAATCAGTCTGAGCAGGATGACGGACCCATCTGCGAGGGCAAGTAAACTTCACAGATTGTTCTAGTTTCCAGGCTACTTTAGCTAAGTTTATTAGAATGGATGTCGGATGGGCATTGAATGAAATTAATTCAAATCAGAGCTTGCATTGCACTAAAGATAATGGCCCAGATATCCAGATGTCCCATGTTGTCGAACTTGTCTGCAGTCTTGTTATGGGCATTCACACCTAAATTTGAGATTCTTTTGCATTACTATGATGCTGACTGACATTGGTGTGAAATAATATAAAAAGTTAACAGTGAACTGTCTGCTGTTTTATGCTAAACAAGTTGGTACATTTTATGAAGTTTGCATAACTTTTTGAATAGTTTTTTCACTGGCCTTTTTTAAAGACCTTGTCAGTTTTGTGAATTTTTTCTAGATACTTGATATTCTATATTCTATATTCTTAATATTCTATTATTCTATACATAACTGCTGAAAACCTATGCAAACTAAAAACGATTGAACACCTTCTCCATCTATGTCCAAATCCAATCCTCAAGGGCCGCTATCTTGCATGTCTATGATGTTTCTTTCCTCCAACACACCTGATTCAAAAGATCAGGATTGTTATTTGGTTTCTTCAGAGCTTGCCGATTCATTTGATTCATGTATATTGGAGGAGATATTTATCTAAAACCTGCAGGAAAGCAGCCCTCAAGGACTTTTTTTGTTACTTGGTCAAATAATCTTGGCTCATTTCTACCAGTACGGTGTGCAGTTAACGACCCAGAAATGCATCTTCTCTGTGGTGGTATGCTGCATGAAGTGAACCGATAGTGGGTTGGATGGTGTGCTACTAGCAGCTAGTAGCAATTAGTCACTGGACGTGCGGCATTGGGCCCATGCAATACTCCAGCTGCCTCACTCAAGCATTTCACAAACACCCACGTAACAGAGATGCTTGAGGGAAAATTAGCTGTCCCTCCCATCCACTTTCTGACCCTCCCTTCCACTTTTTGACCCTCATTCACCCTACCATGTGATTTTTTTTTTTTAATATACCACTATTAGGCACACGTAAAAGCCTTTAATTTACTCAAAAAACCACAGTGCACCTTATAATACGCCTTATGTATTGATCAATTGGTGAATTTGTTGATCCATACTGGTTGTACACAGCGCTCTACCAAAATGTTTCAGTACGACTAGTAAATTACAAGGTTGCATCGCTTTCGGCATTACGGCAAATGTGGTCAGGGGCGTCACCGAAGTAATAGCGGTAAACATTCATAGTATGAGTCTCATACTGTGCTTACTCCTAGTCGAACAACACCACTTGTGTGTATAAAGACGCCAAAATGACACGCATGCCACTATCTGCCAATGGATTGTGGACACCTGGGCTGATATATCAGTCTCAACTGTGGTCAGAGCTTTCGCGAAGGCAGGAATAATAACTGACTGAACTGCCAGGAAATAGCAGCGACACTGACACGGATAATGACGAAATTCCGCTTGGGGGCATAATACGTAAATATAATATTAGTTTTCAATGCTACGCGGATGACACCCAATTATATATGCCGTTATCGATGACAGATCCACAGGACTGCTGTAATCTCGAGGCGTGCCTTGCGGAGATTAAACAATGGATGTCTCTCAACTTCCTTCGTCTTAACCCGGATAAAACTGAGATGTTGATAATTGGTCCTACTCGTTATCAACATTTATTTAAGGAAACCACTATAACTATAGATAACCGTACTATCACTCAGAGTGATACGGTAACTAATCTCGGGGTAATATTTGACCAAACGCTCTCCTTTCAAAAACACATTAAGAATATAACCAGGATTGCGTTTTTTCACCTTCGTAATATTGCTAAGATTCGTCCTATCCTCTCGACTGGGGATGCGGAAACTATTATACATGCGTTCGTCACGTCGCGCCTGGACTACTGTAATGTATTATTCTCTGGTCTTCCTAAATCCAGTATTAAAAGTCTACAGTTAGTGCAAAATGCCGCTGCGAGGCTGCTCTCACGGTCAAGAAAATTTGATCACATTACCCCAATATTAGCCGAATTACATTGGCTCCCGGTCCATTTAAGATGTGACTTCAAGGTTCTTCTACTAACCTATAAAGCACTGCATGGGTTAGCGCCTTCATATCTCGTCGACCTAGTCGTTCCTTATGTTCCGTCTCGTAACCTTCGTTCGCAAAACGCTAGTCTTTTAGTTATACCGAGGGCCAAGAAAATGTCTGCAGGGTCTAGAGCATTCTCTATTCGGGCTCCAGAGCTTTGGAATGCCCTACCAATGGATATTAGAACTACTACCTCAGTAGAAACATTTAAGACACGTTTAAAGACACATTTCTATGAGATGGCCTTTAACTAACTTGTGATGGCCGATTTGGCCGGAGTTTGTTCTGTTCTCTCTGCCCACCTCCTCCCCGGCTGGGGAGGGGGTTAGGTGGCTCAAAAGCGGATAGCGGCTGGCTGGATTCTCGGGGACCAGTTCGGGATGGGGGAGCTGCGGCTCGGCCCCCTTGAGGACACTGCCAGGACAATCAAGGACACCTCCGACATCCATTTTTTTTTTTCATTGATTTTCATATTATGTATTACTTGTGTACTCTCTGCATCCATTATAACCTGGTGATCCTGAAAGGGGGATCCTTCCATCTGTGGTCCCTTCTCAAGGTTTCTCATTTTCCCCTGGTAGGAGTTTTTTGAGTTTTTCCTTGCCCTTTTGGGAGCTTATGATCAGGGGATGCTTTGAGAATAATTGTCAATTTTGGCTATGTGAAGCCCTTTGAGACTGTTTGTGATTTAGGGCTATACAAATAAACTTGACTTGACTTGACTTGAGAGGGAGCCGGGCATAATGAATGCTGCACTCGCCCAACTGTTCAATTCAGACACGGAAGAGGAAGAATTCGACTGATTTGTGGACGGGGATATGTAAATATGCACATTAACATTTGAACAATGTCATATTATTGTGCAATGTTTGTATTGTATATCGTTCAACTGTTCAAAAAAACTTCAATTCGGACACGGAAGAAGAAGAATTCGATGGATTTGTGGACGGGGAGTTGTAAATATCTACATTAACATTTGAACAATGTTGTGCTATTGTGCAATGTTTGTATTGTATATCGTTCAACCGTTCAAAAAAACTTCAATTTGGAGATGGAAGAATTTGACGGATTCGTGGACGGGGATATGTAAATATGCACATTAACGTTTGAACAACGTCGTGTTATTGTGCAAAGGTTTGACTAAATACCTCATTGACTGGTTTGAGATTCCCTTTAGCACAACTCCATCCAGTGGATGCATAACGCAACCCCAGTCAACCCCAGTTAGATGTAGTAGCTAATATTCTATGCGCCTTTTAATCCGGTGCGCCCTATATATGAAAATATTTCTAAAATAATTCAATGAGGGTGCGCCTTTTAATCCAGTGCGCCTTATAGTGCAGAAAATCCTGTAATTACATACCTTGATTGTCTGGATTCTTAAAAGATGTAAATACGTATATATGTCACTTGCTGTGAATGAGTTTTAAATACCACAACACACGTTTTTTTTAGCCTGCAGTTGACTACATTACGTATTTGATTAACAGCTGAAGGTCAAGCATGGTTTGTTTCTAATGCCTCCTGTGGACATGCACACAGTGTCTTACAGTGCTAACAGGCCTGACTTTGGAGCCATATTATATGCTATATACTTGTTTATTTTATTCAAATCTTGCAGGCTTGATCACAATACTTTGCTCTGTGCTGTCAAATTTACATGATATTTTTTTTCAGTCGCGTTACATGGTCTTTACATCAAATGTACATTCAGAAAAAAAACATATATATATTTTTCTAGCTCTCATATTCATTGTTGTACTGCAAATATCTAACCCGTATCTAAACATTACAGTCCAGTAAAGCCCAGTCCAGTCCTTTTGGTATTGGTACGGGCCACAGCTACCAGACTGATCCGGCCTCCTACAGTCCTCTTTCATCCCCAGCCACATCATCCCCCAGCGGCAATGCCTACTCGGGACTGACAAACCGCAGCACAGGTTTTGGTGAGTTCTTTGCATCCTATTTATCCATCATTTTGGAAAAGGCTGGATCTGTTGTGGAAGCGGAACAATCATATTTTTGACAGTTAGCATTTGTGTCAAAAAAGGCTTTCCTACCAAAGCAGTGCACAATCAAGTAGATCAAAAGTATTCCAATATTTCAGTGTTTTGTGTCTTTCCCTTTAGGCCCTAATTTAGAATTCAGCTTCACGAAGGGAATTAGATAATGTCCGAAGGGACTCAGGTTAGTGGTTAAATAGTAAATGGGTCTTCTTAAAAAATTCACGAGCCCTCTTAAATTCCATTGCCCTTCAGTCCAGGATGCAAGGTCATATGTCATATCGGTCGAGGATTGACATGATTTTTCTCATTGGTAATCAATAATTGTCTTTTAATTTACAGTATTTTACTTATTCATGTTACAGAAGATAGCAAATCTTGGACAAAGTACACAGGCAATTGTATGATGTGCTCTCTCGTTATTGGAACTGTTTTTAGAACATCTCTCGAGTTAGTCAACATTGCACAATTTGTACTAATGTATTTTCCATCAGCATGAAAAGAAGTAAGAAGAAGATTGATAGCTCATGTTTTTGATAGACTTCATTCAGTGTTGGGAAAAATCATTTTCTACAGGAACTAGTTCAATGTTCAGAATGCGCAAACACAAACAATCGGCTGTAGGTGCCAGACTGAGGTAGTAGTAGAAAAAAAATGATGTTGAAATGAAGTATTAAATGTGCAAAACATTTGCATTTGCCTTAACTTTTAATTTTTTTGTGAATGTATAATTTCTTAACTTGTTCACCCGAAGAACCAGGAAACGTGTAGAATTTGGGCTTTCAATGTTAAATTACTGAAACAACAAAAAACTAATCTAGTTAAGAGCAATGTGGTTCAATGCCATTGAAAGCACTACAACTTCTCAAAAAATTCCTGAATGCTCTCATAGGATATGATATATTATCGTTGGCCTATGACAAGAAAATGCGAGTGGGGCTGCTCATAACACAACTGAGTTTACATCGACTGAAGCTTCATCACGCTTTCTTCATTCCTCCAAGCACACGTCACATTTTTATGACGCATGCTCTATGCAACTGTTTGAGGTCGGGATTGCCAAAAATCTCCCCCATCCTATTTAAGCACAGTGTGTTTAGCAGGGTTTTATTTTGAAGTCTAATTAGAGAATGCCTGGCAGTCTTGAACGAAAATGCGCTGCCCTTTAAAAATCGTTCATTGGCCCCAGAATGAGCCTGTTCACAAAAACGTTCACAAAATGAAACTGTTCTACGTTCAGTTCACATTCGTCCAAAATATGAACGAGTTCATGAACTTTCAGGTACAACACTGACTATATTTAATATTATTTTAAAAAGCAATTGCAAAATTTGTATATACAGTAAGTATACAAACCAGCATCCATCAATCAATGCCGTTCAATTAGATTTTTGATTTACCACATGAGAAGTTGGAACCTCAAAACCTTAATGTACTTATGAAAATAACACTTCCAAAAATGAGTGAATTAGGGCTCAATGAAAAACAAAGAAGATGAAATGATCAAACTAATCATGTCTGGTTCCGTAAAATGAGTCCAGAATGCATGTTTGCCCAAAGTTGCGTTATAAGCCAACCAATAGTTTCACTCACCCAATATTGCCAATTTCCGGGCTACATGATCACTCTGAAAATGGAATGGGAGAACGCTGACAGCCTTGGTGTACATTCAGTCAGACCTGCTCGTCAACCAGCTGCTCACGCCTCCTGCTGTTTGTTGTCCACATAGTGAGTGCAATGAAGCTTGCCCAGCGTGGAACAGCTACTTGATGGCCTTTTAATGGACACAAACATTAGCCAAATGGATTATCTCTGCAGTGCCACTTGTGCTCCCTTACTGTCCTTATAGACCGTTTGTAAGACAAATTAAGCTGCTTACAGCCATGCCGTTTACATGATCTGCTGCACGTTTTCATAATAATTTTAATAAAGAGTTCGTCTGAACCTCTGTGCAATTTGTTAATTACTTCCCATCTGTAATTTTAAAACATCTTCTCTAAGATATTCCTTCATTTGTCCCACAAGGGGAAATTCCGATTTGTAGCAATGTGTAAACCAGATGCACACGCGTTTCATTATGCTGAAAGAGAAAGAATGCCTCGCATGAATGTGTTTGTGTCTTAAGTCATAGTTTGCATGCTTCAAGCGTCTTTTGGGTTTTTGAAAAGCGCTATACAAATTTAATGAATTATTATTATTATTATTGTGTGGGACGGGTCCTGACTGTTGTTTGTGTCTATGCACCAAACGGCAGCTCAGAGTACCCACCCTTCTTGGAGTCCCTGGAGGAAGTGCTGGAGAGCGCTCCTTCTGGGGACTCTATCGTTCTACTGGGTGACTTCAATGCTCACGTGGGCAATGACAGTGAGACCTGGAAGGGCGTGATTGGGAGGAACGGCCCCCCTGATCTGAACCCGAGCGGTGTTCTATTGTTGGACTTCTGTGCTCGACACGGATTTTCAATAATGAACACCATGTTCAAACATAAGGGTGTCCATGTGTGCACTTGGCACCAGGACACCCTAGGCCGCAGTTCGATGATCGACTTTGTAGTCGTGTCATCGGATTTGCGGCCGCATGTTTTGGACACTCGGGTGAAGAGAGGGGCGGAGCTGTCAACTGATCACCACCTGGTGGTGGGTTGGCTCCGATGGTGGGGGAAGATGCCGGTCCGACCTGGCAGACCCAAACGCTCTGTGAGGGTCTGCTGGGAACGTCTGGCAGAATCTCCTGTCAGGAAGAGCTTCAACTCCCACCTCCGGCAGAGCTTTTCCCACGTCCCGGGGGAGGCGGGGGACATTGAGTCTGAGTGGACCATGTTCCGCGCCTCCATTGTTGAGGCGGCCGACCGGAGCTGTGGCCGTAAGGTCGTTGGTGCCTGTCGTGGCGGCAACCCCCGAACCCGCTGGTGGACACCGGCGGTAAGGGATGCCGTCAAGCTGAAGAAGGAGTCCTATCGGGCCGTTTTGGCCTGCGGGACTCCGGAGGCAGCTGACAGGTACCGGATGGCCAAGCGGAACGCGGCTTCGGCGGTTGCTGAGGCAAAAACCCGGGCGTGGGAGGAGTTCGGTGAGGCCATGGAGAATGACTTTCGGACGGCTTCGAGGAAATTCTGGTCCACCATCCGGCGTCTCAGGAGGGGGAAGCAGTGCAACGTCAACACTGTTTACAGTGGGGATGGCGTGCTGCTGACCTCGACTCGGGACGTCATGAGTCGGTGGGGAGAATACTTCGAAGACCTCCTCAAATCCACCTACACGCCTTCCATTGAGGAAGCAGGGCCTGGAGACTCTGAGGCGGATTCTCCGATCTCTGGGGTCGAAGTCACTGAGGTAGTTAAAAAACTCCTCGGTGGCAAGGCCCCGGGGGTGGATGAGATCCGCCCAGAGTTCTTAAAGGCTCTGGATGTTGTGGGGCTGTCGTGGCTGACACGCCTCTACAACGTTGCGTGGACATCGGGGACAGTGCAGCTGGGGTGGTGGTTCCCCTCTTTAAGAAGGGGGACCGGAGGGTGTGTTCCAATTACAGGGGAATCACACTCCTCAGCCTCCCTGGTAAGGTCTATTCAGGGGTGCTGGAGAGGAGGGTCCGTCGGGAGGTCGAACCTCGGATTCAGGAGGAGCAGTGTGGCTTTCGTCCTGGCCGTGGAACAGTGGACCAGCTCTACACCCTCGGCAGGATCCTCGAGGGTGCATGGGAGTTCGCCCAACCAGTCCACATGTGTTTTGTGGACTTGGAGAAGGCGTTCGACCGTGTCCCTCGGGAGGTTCTGTGGAGGGTGCTTCGGGAGTACGGGGTGCCGAACCAACTGATAAGGGCGGTTCGGTCCCTGTATCACCGATGCCAGAGTCTGGTCCGCATTTCCGGCAGTAAGTCGGATTCGTTCCCAGTGAGGGTTGGACTCCGCCAAGGCTGCCCTTTGTCACCGATTCTGTTCATAATTTTTATTGACAGAATTTCTAGGCGCAGCCGAGGCGTTGAGGGGGTCCGGTTTGGGGACCTCAGCATCGCGTCTCTGCTTTTTGCAGATGACGTGGTGCTGTTGGCTTCTTCAGGCCGTGATCTCCAGCTCTCGCTGGAACGGTTCGCAGCCGAGTGTGAAGCGGTCGGGATGAGGGTCAGCACCTCCAAATCCGAGTCCATGGTCCTCGATCGGAAAAGGGTGGAATGCCCTCTCCGGATCGGGGATGAGATCCTGCCCCAAGTGGAGGAGTTCAAGTATCTTGGAGTCTTGTTCACGAGTGAGGGGAGGATGGAGCGTGAGATCGACAGGCGGATCGGTGCAGCGTCGGCAGTAATGCGGACCCTGTACCGGTCCGTTGTGGTGAAGAGAGAGCTGAGCCAAAAGGCAAAGCTCTCAATTTACCGGTCGATTTACGCTCCTACCCTCACCTATGGTCACGAGCTATGGGTCGTGACCGAAAGAACGAGATCTCGGATACAAGCGGCCGAAATGAGTTTTCTCCGCAGGATGTCCGGGCTCTCCCTTAGAGATAGGGTGAGAAGCTTGGTCATCCGGGAGAGACTCGGAGTAGAGTCGCTACTCCTCCACGTTGAGAGGAGCCAGATGAGGTGGCTCGGGCATCTTATCAGGATGCCTCCTGGACGCCTCCCTGGGGAGGTGTTCCGGGCATGTCCCACCGGTAGGAGACCCCGGGGACGACCCAGGACGCGCTGGAGAGACTATGTCTCTCAGCTGGCCTGGGAACGCCTTGGGATCCCCCGGGATGAGCTGGATGAAGTGGCTGGGGAGAGGGAAGTCTGGGAGTCCCTCCTAAAGCTGCTGCCCCCGCGACCCGACCCCGGATAAGCGGAAGAAGATGGATGGATGGATGGATTATTGTGTGTGCATTTAAGTCTATACATTTTCGCCTTGTAAAATGTTACAAATAAACAACTTCGGAAGGAGATGCAATGTAGCTATGCTCTTGACTTACAATAGTAATTTACAAAATTTCCCCTAAAAGATTTGGCACGAATTAAAATCTGGTTGAAATGGTCACTTGAAACAAAATTGGGCAATAGGTTCCAGACAAAAAGACCTGGCACAAATCAAAATCTGGTTGAAATGGTCACTTGTAACAAAATTGGGCAATAGGTTCCAGACAAATTTTAAGATGTTTGTAACATTACCTATGGAAAATATGGTATAAAAACACCTGCAAATTAGAGTAAAACTATTACCGTATTTTTCGGACTATAAGTCACGTTTTTTTCATAGTTTGGGTGGGGGGACGACTTATACTCAGGAGCGACTTGTATGTGAATTTTTTCACAAATTTTCAACATTCAAAAATCCGCAATGTAGTGCAACCGCGATAAACGAGCCGCGATGTAGCAAGGGATTACTGTAATCTGAACTGCATACACGGACGGCGGTGTTTTACATAAAGGACAAAGGATTCGATCCCGAGATTTAATGACTTGGAGTGACAGAGATTGTTTGATAAAATTGTTGTTTATAATTATATGGGCCTGTGGAATATTTTGAAGGGCAACCGCCGTCAACGGTGTGCACCCGGCCGGCATTGTTGTCATAAAGGACGATCGATGGATTTAATGATTTGGAGTGACACAGCTGGTTTGATAATATTATTGCTTATAATAATAGTTATTTGATATATAATTTATGTATTGTTATATGGGCCTGTGGAGTATTTTGAAGTGCAACCGCCGTCAGCGGCGCGCACCCGGCTGGCATTGTTGACATAAAGGATGATCGATAGATTTAATGATTTGGAGTGACACAGATGGTTTGATAATATTATTGCTTATAATAATAGTTATTTGATATATAATTTATGTATTGTTATATGGGGCTGTGGAATATTTTGAAGTGCAACCGCCGTCAGCGGCGTGCACCCGGCCAGCATTGTTGACATAAAGGACGATCAATGCATTTAATGATTTGGAGTGACACAGATGGTTTGATAAAGGTGTTATTTATGTTATAGTTATTTGGATAACTGTCAATGCTACGTCAGGCCCGTTCTCAGCTCTTCGTTTGTGTCACATTAGCATACCGTATCGTTTAGCCTGTTGTTGCCCGTTCATGTCTGTTCTTGGTGTTGGATTTTGTCGAATAAATTTCCCCCAAAATGCGACTTATACTCCGGAGCGACTTATACCGTATTGGCCCAAATATAAGACGACGTTTTTTGCATTGAAATAAGACTGAAAAAGTGGGGGTCGTCTTATATTCGGGGTCTAGACATTATACCTATTTTCACTTGTGCGCAGCGGTAAGTTAAAGGTTGCTGGTATCGACTGAGTATGTTGCTGTGATCGCGTGTGTCTTTGACACAAAGTGAGTATATAGTACATTTCATTGTTACTACCGTCCACTGTTGTGCCATTTGTCCGATCGCGGTTTGCTTCGTGTGCGTGTCGTTTGATTGACAGCTCCGGCGCGCTCATAATCGATTGAGTATGTTGCTGTGATTGTGTGCGTCTTTGACACAAAGTGAGTATATACATTTCATTGTTACCACTGTCCACTGTTGTGCCGTTTGTCCGATCGTGGTTTGCTTCGTGTGCACGCCGTTTGATTGACAGCTCCGGCGCGCTCCTTCAAGTTTGCCTCGCATTACACAGCGGCACGGCAACTAACTGTCGCCAGCAAATGTATTTTGTTGTCTCGATTGATGACTTATGTTTGGTGTGTTGCAGAGAGTATTTCATTTATGGTTATTTATTATTATTATTATTTGCCAATAATTCAGTAAAGCAATCAAAACTGAACCACGTTTTCCTTCCTGTGTTCTGACCGACACCCGGGGGTGAAAAGAGCATAACCATCCTAGCCAACCCCCTATACCAGACATGGGCAAATTACGGCCCGCGGGCCACATCCGACCCACGGGGCCGTTTGATCCGGCCCGCCAAACCTAAATAAATTGTACTATTGAACTTTTTTTGGGGTCATTTTCCCTGCAATTAGTATGTTTCCCCAATAGATGAGGAAGCGCCCGCCCGCGCATTTACTCCCGGAAGCCGTGTCAGAAAGCTCGGTGCACACTCACAAGTGCGTGTACGTACTAAGTAGTACGGACCCGGCACACTCCGCGCTCTATTTCCATCAGTGCCGAATTTCGAGTGTGGGCTGTGACGTCAGCATTCTCGTAATTCGCGCGCTGAGCTTTCAGATACAGTTTTACGTTAATACCACCCACAAACCTTCCCCTGGAATCCTTCCACTAAAATGAGTGGCCCGAGGAAAAGAAAAGTGGACACTGAGTGCCGAGTGTTTAAAAAAAAAAAAGAGAGGACAATTTGGCTCGACCTACGTGTGTGAGCAGACGTTCCGCCACATGAACGTCAACAAAGCCCGTCACAGCTCTAGGTTAACGGACCGACACCTCGGCCCTATCCTAAGAATTACCACAACAAATTTTACTCCAGACCATGATGCACTAGCAAAAAAGGGAGACCAACAATACTATTGATTTCTTTATTACTTTATTTAGAATTATTCTTTCACTGATTCTTCAAGATGATATATTTGGTCAGAATGTTTGCCGTTTGATGTGATTTCGCCTCATTAGATAAACATATTTCATAAATCTGACCTGCAGGCGCTGAAGTGATGGAAACTATTATTCATAATAACAGTGTCGTATTTAATGAGAATCACTGATAGTAGTTTTTTGGTGAAATATTGTTTTAATGCTGTTAATGAATGCATTTGTTTTCAAAAAGCTTTTTTTGAATACCCATGCTTTACTACCTACTAAAAGTACAAACCTTTTATGCAATGACCTTTACATGTCATTTCTATTACTTCAAACAAACACTACATCCATCTGCTCCTGGTACGGCCCCCGATCAAAATTTAGAACTAAATTCGGCCCGCCAGTCAAAAGGTTTGCCCACCCCTGCCCTATACAGTCCTCAGGCACCCCAACAATAGCAGTAGCAGTTTGCATTATTTTATTGCAATGTTTTCCCTTATTCAGATTTGTTTTAAGACTACAGTTAGACTCACTTTGGTGGTTAATGCAGTTATTGCAATTTTGTTGTTTTATCACAGTAGATTGGTTTATTTACATTTCAAAAACCAGAAGCCATTCATTTCCAAATGTGATTGCACTTTAGTTTACATCAGGGGTGTCCAAACTACGGCCCGCGGGCTGCCAGTTTTTATTGGCCCGCAGCAAATTCTGAAAACATAATTGAATATGGCCCGCACAAGAACCTTGAGCTCAACTCTGTTGCACTTCTAAGTTTCAACACTAGATGGAGCCCACCAAACAAACGAAATCAAGCGAAGAAAAACTTTTACCGCTAGTCACCAGAAATGGCTGCACCAAAGAAATGCAAAATAGCAAGTGAGTGTAGAAGATTTCAAACACGGTGGGAAAATGAGTATTTCTTCAAAGAAATCAACGGAAAGTGTGTCTGTTTGATTTGTAATGAAGATGTTGCTGTGATGAAAGAGTATAATGTCCGTCGGCACTATGAGACTAAACATCAGAGCTACACATCGTACACCGGTGCTGAACGAGCACAGAAGGTTAAGCAAATGGCAGCTAGCCTGCAAGCTCAACAGCAGTTTTTTTTTTCGTGCCAACAAAACACAGGAAAACTCCACAAGAGCAAGTTATGAAGTCTCTAAACCTATTGCCCAGCACGGCAAACCGTTTTCAGACGGTGATTTCATAAAGCAGTGCCTCATCAAAGTCACAGAAGTAATGTGCCCAGAAAAAGTGCCGGATTTCAACAATGTTAGCTTATTCAGAAACACAGTAGTGCGGAGAATTGAGGACTTGTTAGCCCACGTGAAACTCCAGCTGAGAGACAAGGCTTGTGCTTTTGATTTTTACTCAATAGCATGCGATGAGGGCACAGATGCCACAGACACCGCGCAACTGTTAATTTTTTTGCGAGGAGTAGATGATAATTTTTGCTGTACGGAGGAGCTGCTTGATATGATGAGCCTAAAAGGCACAACGACGGGAAAATATATTTTTGAAGCTGTGTCAGAGGCAGTTGAAAAGATGGGGCTTAAATGGGACAAGCTCTGTGGAGTAACAACGGACGGAGCTCCGGCCATGACTGGCGAGCGCAAAGGAATGGCATCGTTGGTGTGCGCCAAGGTAAAAGAGAGCGGAGGTGAGGCTGTTAGGATGCACTGTATAATCCACCAAGAAGCACTGTGTGCCAAGACTGTCCAGCTGGGCGATGTGATGAACACTGTCGTAAAAACTGTCAACGTAATTCGAGCGAGAGGACTGTACCACAGAGAATTTCAGGCTTTCCTATCTGATGTGGATGCTGAATACGGGGATGTACTCTACCACTCTGATGTGCGCTGGCTCAGCCGCGGCTCTGTGCTGCAGCGTTTTTTTCCGCTGAGATCAGAAATCGACCAGTTTTTAAAAGAGAAGGGCCGACCTCTTCATGAGTTAAGTGACCCTCTGTGGCTGGCAGACCTGGCATTTTTAGTTGATCTTACGCATCATCTGAATACGCTGAACAAGAACCTACAAGGCAAAGAACAGCTGGTGCCACACCTGCATGCGCACATGAAAGCCTTCTGTGTAAAGCTCCGCCTGTTTGAGACACAACTACGAGGCTTTAATGCTGCACACTTCCCTGCGCTGTCTGAAATCAAGTCTGCTTTTCCAAACGCCGACCTTTCTGCTAAAAAGGAGAAATATGTGTGTGATTTCCTCTCTCATGACGGAATTCAACCAGCGTTTCCAAGATTTTTCTGCCATTGAAAAACAAATCAAGCTGTTCTCGACCCCCTTCCTGGTGGATGCAGAAGAAGTGGAAGAGAGTCTGCTGTTAGAGCTGATTGAAATTCAATGTGATGATTCTCTGAAGAGTCAGCATCAGCTTCTCCCTCTCCCCGAATTCTATCAGAGTTTGGATAATGCCAAGTTTCCTCTGATGAGACGCCACGCAAAAAGAATGATGAGCCTGTTCGGTTCGACAAACATATGTGAACAAACATTTTCTCTGTTCAATCAGAACAAAAGCAGACTGAGAACCAGAATAACTGATAGCCATCTCTGTGAAGTCCTTCGCGTCTCAACCACCAAACTTTCTCCTGACATGTCAGCCATCCTTCAATCCAAAGGATAGCATCACTGCTCCCACTGAGTGCAATGCTCTTCACAATACACAGTATTCATGTGTCAGTATGTCACCTCTAGTGTGTGGCCCTTTATTTATTTTTCTGTATTTGGCCCTCACTAAAAAAAGTTTTGACACCCCTGGTTTACATATTTAAATGTTCAGATATTAAATGTGATAGACAGTTTTTGCATGAGTTGAATGAGGCAAAATAACATGCTTTTTCTCTTGAATATATTGTTATAATCATTTGTTTCAGATGTAATTATTTTGTGTAAAAATTAAATTTGGTGTTCAAAAAGTCTGTTTTCAAACTTGAGTCTTGAAAAAGAGGGGGTCGTCTTATAATCGGGGTCGTCTTATATTCAGGCCAATACGGTATATGTTTTTTTTTTTCACTTTATTGTGCATTTTATGGCTAATGCGACGTATATTCCGAAGGGACTTTTAGTCCAAAAAATACGGTATATTTTTTCTCAGCCTAAAATACAGAAATTTGCAAATTAATGTAGCTGGCAATGTTGAAATCCATTTTTAAGTTTTTTTTTTTTATCATGATGATGTTCTTTTAAAAGCCCTAATTAGGATACTTTGTAGAGCAGGGCATTGAAAACTGGGAATCGAGTGGGTCCGTTTTCTCAGAATCGTTCAAATATCGGTGCTGAAATTTAATTCCTAGTTAGCCACTTGAAAGAAGCACAAACGAGGAAGAACCGATAGAAAATGTGTGCGCAGCCCCTCCTGCTGCCGAAGCTTCAGTGCTGGTGACGACAGCTTGTCTTCACTGGCTGCTCCTCTCGGTTCGCCTTTCTGCCCACTCTACCACGCCTGGGCTGTGGAGGGGACTTTGCCGTGCTCTTTCCAGCTGTGTTGCCCACCGGGACTCTGGGGTGGCAGCAGTCGCCCTTCGCTGCTTTGGCTGACGTCTAGCCTTTAAACTGGTTCGACTCTTAAACCGAAGTCTGAATTTCCGCTCATTTCAATGGGGAAAAGATGATTTGAGATACGAGTGCTTTAAATAACGAAAGTGGCCAAGGGACCAATTACGCTCATATCAAGGCACCATTGTCTGTGATACTATGTAATGTGTATAATGTGTGTTATTCCAGACGTGTCAGGAGAGAGCAACCAGAGCGGAGGTCAGTTTCAGGGTAGACCCAGTGAAGTCTGGTCCCAGTGGCAGAACCAGCATCACTCCCAGCAGGCTGGGGAGCAGCATACACATCCCAACGCGAGCCAGACTGAAGTGTTTCAGGTGATAACACACATGCACACACAACACACAACACACGCACTCACACCAAAGCACAATTTAGAGTGCACTTACAGAAGTTTTTTGGAGTGTTCAATTTACCTACTATGCGTGTTTTTGGGATTGTGGGAGGAAATACTCACAAAAAACTCACGCAGACATGGGGAGAATATGCAAACCCCACACAGGACGACCAGGGGCTGGAATTTAACCCACAACCACTGCACTGTGAGGTGGACGTGCTAACCAGTCGACCACCGTGCTGCCCATTATTACTGATAATTCTTCATTTTAAGTCAGAAGGAAAGTGGAGTGTATTGAAGTCATGAAAACAAATATGAGAAGAGGAGCAAGATGAACTAATTTGGAATCAATGATGCTACCCAAGCAGAGATGCAGCTTGCACACAGTGTGTCACTTGCATTGAATTAATTCTTGAGTGCCCGCCTTAGCTGCTGTATATTTCAAAATTTATGATGGTGGTATTTCCGCTTTAAATGGTTGTACTATGTTCATTTTGTTTTCACTTGTCAATTATTTTCTGGTTCTTTTATCACAAACAAGAACCAGAAAATAAAAGGATTCCATTGTTAAGTAACAACATTTGAAATTATCTAAATTGTTGCAAAAACATAATTGTCCTGTTGTAGTGCAATAAAAACATGTAATACATTGTGGAGAATAGTGAAACATGTCTAAATCTAAAGCTGTCATAGAAATTTAAAAAATGTGTATTATGTTATTAGTATTTACAATAACAAATTTTATTTTTGTACATTTTCATAGTCTTTAATCTAATTCAAGGAATGGAACTTCTTGATGAACTGTCATAGTACTAAAATAGTACTTAATCATTTGTTTTTATATTTTTCTCAACAAAATAGAACCAATAAAAATGTCGCTCAAGTACTGGCTCAATAAGCAGTATCGTCAAGAGTCTTAGTATTATTGAAATTATAATGATACCCACCTCCCGAACCGGTAAACCCTCTCTTGTTTGCAGGACATGTTACCCATGGCTGGAGATCCTACTCAGGGAACAGCCAACTACAACATTGAGGACTTTGCTGACCTCGGCATGTTCCCACCCTTCTCCGAGTAACCCCTGCCATCTCCTGTCACTCTTCCTTCACAATGGAGGAACTGGACTGGTTTGGTTTGCATTCATCTCTCATGTTGTGTCGCAATAGGAAACATAGCTGGGACACCAGCTCACAACTGATGTGCAGCACATTGAATGTCAGGGTGCACACATCAAGCATACATACAAACATACAGTCCACACACGTTTGGATCCGACGGTCTGCAGTATGTATTTGTGAATATACCTCATCAATGAAAGAGGGGGTCCTATTGCCAAATGGACCCCTGTCAATGTATCTTTGTTTGTGCCAGAAATGGAAACTGTCTCAATGATGAATGCAAAAGATGTTTGCTAAGACAAGAGATAGAAAGCATCGGTATTACCAGAGGAGTTCAGCCAGTTGATCTTTGAACATCTGAATTATTTTATGGTACATTTTAGTCCACAGATGCATGTGAAAACCATGTATAGGAAAATTGGTTGTTACACTCCCAGAATGTCTGGCCCTTATATGCTGGTGGACCCAAAGCTGCATTCTCTGCTGAGGATTAGGTTTAATAATAGTACCGTAATTTTTGGACTAAAAGTCGCTCCGGAATATAGGTCGCATTAGCCATAAAATGCACAATAACGTGAAAAAACTTCGCTCCGGAGCATAAGTCGCATTTTGGGGGGAAATTTATTCGACAAAATCCAACACCAAGAACAGACATGAACGAGCAGCAACAGGCTAAACGATAGGTATGCTAACGTGACATAAACACAAACGAAGAGCTGAGAACGGGCCTGACGTAACATTCAGAGTTATTAAAAAAAATTATTACATAAATAACACGTTTATAAAACCATCTGTGTCACTCCAATTCATTAAATCCATCGATCGTCCTTTGTCAACAATGGGTGTGCGCCGCTGACGGCACTTGCACTTCAAAATATTCCACAGGCCCATATAACAATATATAAATTAGATACCAAATAACTATTAAGCAATAATATTATCAAACCATCTGTGCACTCTAAATCATTAAATCCATCGATCAAATTCCTCGTCCTTTGTCAACAACGCCGCGCGTGCGCCCTGACGTCAGCCTCGTCGTTATTCCACAGATCTAGTATATAACTATATTATAGCGTTAACAAAGTACAAGGAAAGACGTGGGTTTGGTAAACGGCTCTTTATTTAACAAAACAAACTTCCAGGCGTGTGGCGGCTTGGACTTCCAGCCACAGAGGTGGAAGAGAGATCCATAGAATAGGACCGGGCGTGCGTAAAAGCCATGACCGAGCCCCATCCACCGTCCCCGGACAGCCACCCGGCCGAGCGCCGGCCTCCGACTTCTATCCACGGAGGTGAAAGAGAGCTCCGTAGAGTAGGACCGGGCTTGCGTAAAAGCCACAATAGTTTTTCAAACCTTCTGTGTCACTCCAAATCCTTAAATCCTTGAAACTCTTCGTCCTCCGTGTCACTTAGAAACAAAGCCGCTAATGTTGCCGGTAGTACGTGGGGCCCTTCGTAATCTTCGTCGTCCCGTGATCAATCGTTGTCATTTTTGTAAACAATCGACGCGCCACGTCGCGCTGCTGACGTCGCGCTGCTGACGTCGCGCTGCCTGACGTCGCGCTGCCTGACGTCGCGCTGCCTGACGTCGCGCTGCCTGACGTCGCGCTGCTGACGTCGCGCTGCTGACGTCGCGCTGCTGACGTCACTTGAAATTCAAATTACAGTAATCCCTTGCTACATCGCGGTTCGTTTATCACGGTTTCACTTCTTTTTTTTTCTTTCTTTTTTTTTAATTTTTGAAAAAACCCCACATATAAGTCGCTCCTTATTATAAGTCGCCCCCCCCCCCACCCACCCAAACTATGAAAAAAAACACGAGTTTAATTGCCTTGCTTATGCATTTTCAGTTTGTCAGATCCAGAACAGGCACAGCATTCTGAGTGTGGCATAGCGAGGTGATGATGCGTATTGGGCAAATTATACATATATTTATACATTCACAATAGGTCAAATAAGGCATAGAACAAATGTAGCACTTACCCACTAACGCAAAGGTCTCATAGGACTGGCTGCCGCTATGGTGATTGTATAAATAACAAATATAACTCCTGGTGGATGATGTACCCACAGTGAATATAAAAAGTCTACACACGCCTGGTTCAAATACTGGCATTTGTGAAATAAAAAAGAGAAAGACTAACATAAATAATTTCCAAACCTTTTCCGCCATTAATGTAACCTAGAACCTGTTCAACTCAATCACAAATACAAACAAAATCTTTTCCAGAGGGGAAGTAAAAATAGATAATGTGGTCGCACTAGTGTGGACTCTCTCTAATACAGTGCCGACAGTGCTAATACCTAGGGGTTCGGTGAGTCGGTCTCAGGGGTTCGGCAGAGCCTCTTCTGCAGAGGTCCAAACACACCTGATTTATCATGTAAATTTGTGATGACGCATACTTGAACTGGTTTCGCAAAGGCAACAGCAGAAGTCATGCTGATTTGCAGGTGTGTAATTTGTTTTGAGTTCATGCATTGTGTTGGTTTTGTTCTTTGAACAAGGCTTGATATTCATGTACAGCTCATTTTGAGCGCCAGTAAAAACATTGATGTCTTGAATTTGAAAGAAATAATTTTATTTTTCACCAAAGAGGGGTTCGGTGAATGCGTATATGAAACTGGTGGGGTTCGATACCTCCAACAAGGTTAAGAACCACTGCTCTAATAACTGAGTATGTGACTGCTTCACAATTAAGTAATCACATTTATAGTAAATTTATATGATAAACAGTTCAGAGAATAAATGGATTGATGGATTTAAATTTACTGTTCACAGGTTTTTAGCTTTTGTTTTTTGCTTAGTTTTACTATGCTGTCTGTTGCCGAGTTAGGATTGCAAATGAGAATCTGTTTTAATTGCCTTACCTTGATAAATTAATTTTTAAATAAATAAATGTTCAATCGGTCAGGAGAAGGCTTTCCAACAGTGGGACGGAGTAAAAAGTCATCAATTAGAGAAAATATGGCACAGCTGTGACAATTACAAAAAATGGACAGCCCTTGTTTCCATTATTATATTTACATTATTATTCCATTATACGAAATCGCCCAAACACGTGGAAAAATACATTATGGTCTAATGAAACCAGGGTTGAACTTTTGTCCCGTAATTCCAAAAGCTATTATTTGGCAAAAACAGAACACTGCTCATCACCAAAAGAATGCCATACTCCAGTGAAGATTGGTGACTGGGAGCTTAATGATGGAACATGAGGCTGTTTTTCTTCAGCTGGAACGATGGCCTTAGCCAAGATGGAGGCAATTATGAATAGTTCCAAAAACCAGTCGGTGTTAGCAAAAACCTTCAGGCTTCTTCCAAAAAGGCAAAAGAATGTCAGGAAAAACAGACTGCAACAGCTGATCCTTATTTGAATAATCAGAGGCACTTTAAATGGTGGCAGGTGTGTGCCGACTCTCATGTAACATGAGTTTGAATGTGATTGGTAAATTCTGAATACAGCCAAATTTCCAGTTACAAGAGCACACTTGTGCAACATTATCTCAGTTGTTTATTGTTTTCTTCCTGTTTTTATCTTCCTTTTTTTTTAATTCAATCAACTTGCACAGGTTATCGGCAACATTACCAGTGGAATTTTTGGTTCTCTCATTTTTATATCACAAAAAAATAGTATTCGAGCAGAAGTGTGTAGACCTTTTATATCTACTGTACTTTTGGGTCAGCAATGCCAAAGGCGAGATAGAAGTCATGTTTATAAGAATTTGTTAAAATAATTTTGAAATTATGTTTTTTTTCTACAATCTCTATACCAGATTTTTTTACTGTTACCGCAAAAAGCCACATCATACACATGAGCACACATGAACATCACCCCATCTCTTCCTCTTACACACACACGCACGCACGCACGCACACACACACACACACCTCTGCTCAGCCAAATTTATTGTGTGACATTATCATGTCAAGCACCAACATGATAATGACAGACATTGACTCCTACAGTACTAAGACCACAGACCAAAGACCACATTTTTAACAATGAACATTGTGTGCACTGTCTCACACGCACAAACTCTCAGTTCAACAAACTCCACAAACAAAAACATAATAATTTACAATAGCATTTTTTAACCTACATGTTGCTTAAAGTTAAAGTCCCAATGATTGTCACACACACATCTGGGTGTGGTGAAATTTGTCCTCTGCATTTAACCCATCCCTGTGTGATTTTGATCGATCCCCTGGGGGAGAGGGGAGCAGTGAGCACCACCGGTGCCGCGCTCGGGAATCATTTGGTGATCTAACCCCCCAATTCCAACCCTTAATGCTGAGTACCAAGCAGGGAGGCAATGGGTCCCATTTTTATAGTCTTTGGTATGACCTGGCCAGGGTTTGAAACCACAACCTTCCAGTCTCAGGGCGGACACTCTACCACTAGTCCACTGAGCTGGTTGGCCACTGAGCTGGTTCTTAGTGTGACTTCTGACATTCCTTGCCTTGAACAATCCTCTTCAAATCTGGCTTGTATTCCGTTGTTGCCACTCGAAGCAATTCTTTCACATGGGTGTCAGTCAGAACAGATAGATGCTTTGATTTCAGGTGCTTCCGGGTAGAAAACATAGACTCGCAGATGTATGTTGACCCAAGCATTGACAGTATCTTCAGCGCAGCCCGTTTAACATTGGGGTATTTTTCCATTGGCACACTTTTCCAGAACTCAATGGTCCCTTCTCTTAAAGCAGGTTTCAGTTGGTCCTCCGCACAAAAATCGATCATCTCCAACTCAGCCGCAGCCTCATCTGTGACTAGCGGGGCTTTCAAACAGTTCGTCTCCGCATTAAATGGGTCGACGAGGAACGTAATCTGTGGCTTTTTCAGTTGTAGATCACGGAACCAGATGACAAAGCTTTCGAGCAGGTTTTCAACCAGTTGCATATCTGGCTCTTTGCTTATTCGGGGCGGCGCTGGTGACTTGCCTGCTGGCTTTTAGCTGAGTGGCAAAATGTGTCAAATCTCCCTTTTGAATATGCGCCTTGAACAGCTTCAGTTTGTTGACAAACGCAAACACACTTTGCACCAGGTCAGGCAGCATTTTTAACTTACCCTGCAGGGTCAGGTTCACTCTGTCCAAGTGAGACAGCATGTCGACCAAAAAGGCCAGATCCATAATCCACTCGACATCCGAGAGCTCGGGATAGTCCTTGTCCTTCTCTTCCATGAACAGTTTCACGGCATCCAAGAGCTCAACGACGCGAGCTAGCACCTTGCCTTTTGACAGCCACCTCACAGTGCAGTGCAGCAGGAGGTCACCTGGAAGTTCTTGGTCCAGCTCAGCGATGAGATTTTTGAATTGCCTGTGGTTAAGCGTATGTGTGCAGATGTAGTTGACAATTTCCATCACAGGCTTCATGACGTTTAAATTCAACGATTTAGACACGGGTTGCTCCCTGTGGATGATGCAGTGGAGATTTCAAGACTCGGGAAATGTTTGGTTAGCTTTGCACAGCCCCACAAGTCCGTTCACAGATCCGATCATGGCTGGCGCTCCATCCGTGGCTATTGCAGTTAGCTTCGGTATGGGCAGATTTGCTTTCGCAAATGCAGCCATCATTATTTCTTTCACATCTATGCCACGGGTTCTGTCTTTAAATGGCACAACATCAAGGAGTTATTCTTAGATCACACAATCTTTTGAGACTGACCGTGCAAATATT
>NC_090850.1:1862500-1865000 GCF_024217435.2 Syngnathus scovelli | reverse complement strand
GCTGATGGTGGCCCCATTCCTGAGTTGGTATCCATAGCCCGTCTTGTTGATTATTTGGCTGAGGGGGTTCAGTCCTATACAGAACAGCATTGGGGACAGAGCGTCTCCTTGGTATATACCACATTTGATGGTCACGTGTGCAAGTGGCTTGCCATTGGCTTCAAGTGTGGTTTTCCACTGTTTCATCGAGTTGGCGATGAAGGTTCTCAGAGTCCCATTGATGTTGTACAGCCTCAAGCATTCAGTGATCCAAGTATGTGGCATTGAGTCATATGCTTTCTTGTAATCAATCCAGGCAGTGCTCAGGTTGGTACGTCTAGTTCTGCAGTCTTGGGTGACTGTTCTATCCACCAGGAGTTGATGTTTTGCTCCTCTGGTATTTTTACCAATCCCTTTCTGAGCAGTGCTCATGTATTGATCCATGTGCCTGCTGATCTTATCTGATAGTATGCCCGACATCAGCTTCCATGTTGTGGAGAGGCAGGTGATTGGCCGGTAGTTGGATGGGACTGTACCCTTTGATGGATCCTTCTGGATCAGGATCGTACGCCCTTGGGTTAGCCATTCAGGGTGAGTCCCATCCCTTAGCAGCTGGTTCATTTGTGCTGCCAGGCGCTCATGGAGAGTTGTAAGTTTCTTGAGCCAGTAGCTGTGGATCATGTCAGGGCCTGGTGCTGTCCAGTTTTTCATTCCTGAGACTCTTCTCTGGATGTCTGCCACTGTGATGGTTACTGGGTTCTGTTCAGGGAGCTTGCTGTGGTCCTTTCTCAGAGCCACCAGCCACTGTGCATCCTTCTTATGTGATGCCTCCCGCTCCCATATATCCTTCCAGTACTGTTCAGTTTCCAGCCTTGGTGGGTCTGCTCTGCTATTATTCCCCTGCCACTGAGCGTACACTTTCGCTGGTTGTGTTGTGAACAACCTGTTTATTCGTCTGGCTTCATTCTCTCTTGTGTACCTCTTTAGGCGGCTGGCCAAGGCTTGGAGTCTTTGTTTGGCAGTTTCGAGTGCTTCAGGTATGGGCATATGGCTGTATTTCTTGGGAACTTGCTTTTTCATTGCACCTTTCTGGGCCTCTGTCATTTGGCTCACTTCTCTCCGTGATATCTTGATTTTGGCCTCCAGCCTTCTCTTCCATGGTGGGCACTGTTGTGGTCGCATATGGTCATTCTTCTTGTAGCCAAGCATTTCTAGGATCACTGCTGCTGAGGTGTATATCAGCTCATTGGTTTCAGTGATGGTAGCCGTAGGAATTGTTGTCAATGCTGCATTCACATCTTCTAGGAGACTTTCTGAGGGTACTTCACTTAGCCTCTGCAGTGTGTATCTAGGTTCCCGAGCATTCATTCTCACCGTGATCTTGTTCTTCAGGTCAGTTGCTGCCTCGTTCAGCTTGATTGTGCTTATTGGGGTTTCGTACCCAACCTCTGGGCTTTTACATGGATTTAACTCGTCTCTGACCTGGTGCTCTGGTTGGCCTTCGCTATGGCATTTGTGTTGTATCTCATCAATCTCGAGGTGTGATAGCAGGTGCCGTTTATGGATATTGGAACATTGAGCTACTAGTTGCTTGGCCGATAGTGTTGACTGTGGGTATTGAAGTTGCCACTGTTCCCGCATTCTCCGCATGTAACCCCTCTCGCCCGGGTTTCTGAAGTAGTAGCATTCCAACAGATCCTTATTCTCGCATCTCGCCCATTTGTGTCTTGTTCCAGTAGCCCATTTTTCATCAGGGTGCTCTGGTTCCCCAGCACCTGACGCAGACCTTGTTTGTCCGGGCGACGTCTGAGCCGGCATGTCTTTCGTTTCTTGTACTCTCATTATCTCTGAGGTAGGCGGTATCGTTAAGGGTCTTGCCTAAGGACCCACACTGACTGCTGGTAAGGTAATCGCTCATTGCTCATATTGTGCCCCTGCCGGGAATCGAACCCGGGTCTTCCGTTTGTAAGTCATGTCACTTACTGATTGAGCTAGTCAGCCGTCACATATGTATATGTATATATATATATATACATATACATATGTATGTATATATATATATATATATATATATATATATATATATATATATATATATATATATATATATATATATATGTATATATGAACATGGTCATTATTGAAAATCCGTGTCGAGCACAGAAGTCCAACAATAGAACACCGCTCGGGTTCAGATCAGGGGGGCCGTTCCTCCCAATCACGCCCTTCCAGGTCTCACTGTCATTGCCCACGTGAGCATTGAAGTCACCCAGTAGAACGATAGAGTCCCCAGAAGGAGCGCTCTCCAGCACTTCCTCCAGGGACCCCAAGAAGGGTGGGTACTCTGAGCTGCTGCTTGGTGCATAGACACAAACAACAGTCAGGACCCGTCCCCCCCACCCGAAGGCGGAGGGAGGCTACCCTCTCGTTCACCGGGGTGAACCCCAATGTGCAGGCGCCCAGCCGGGGGGCAATGAGTATACCCACACCTGCTCGACGCCTCTCACCGTGGGCAACTCCA
>NC_090850.1:1747500-1857500 GCF_024217435.2 Syngnathus scovelli | reverse complement strand
TGGTGCGGGAGCGCAGCCTCCTGTACCTCTTCCCAGAGGGCAGAAGGTCAAACAAAGAGTGAGCCGGGTGACTCACATCTCTGGCAATCGAGGTTGCCTTGCGGGCGACATGGGAGGTGTAAATGTCCTTCAGGGAGGGGAGCGAAGCACCAATAATCTTACCAGCCGTATTCACTATGCGCTGCAGGGCCTTCAAGTTCTGTTCAGTGCAGTTACCACCCCAGACAGCGATGCAACTGGTGAGGACGCTCTCAATGGTGCCACGGTAGAATGTAGACAGGACTGCCTGAGGAGCACATGCACGCCTGAGCTTCCGCAGGAAGTACAAGCGGCGCTGAGCTTTCTTCGCCAGTGACGAGGTGTTTTCGGACCAGGAGAGGTCCTCACTGATGTGCACCCCCAGGAACTTGGTGCAGCTCACCCTCTCCACCACAGCACCGTCGATGATCAGCGGCAGGTGTGTTGTGTGACCCTTCCGGAAGTCAACAATCATTTCCTTGGTCTTATTGACGTTCAGCAGGAGGTTGTTGTCCCTGCACCACGTGGTCAGAAGGTCAACTTCCGACCTGTACCGAGTCTCGTCGCCCTTCGTGATGAGACCCACCAGAGTCGTGTCGTCAGCAAACTTCACTATGCGGTTGTCGCTGTAGGTCGCAGTGCAGTCATGCGTCAGCAGGGTGAAGAGCAATGGACTGAGCACGCAGCCCTGGGGGGCTCCCGTGCTCAGCGTGATGCTGGCGGAGATTTTGTCGCCAACACGCACCACCTGAGGCCTCTGACAGAGGAAGTCCAGTATCCAGTTGCAGAGGGAGGTACTGAGGCCCAGCTCGTCGAGTTTGCAGATGAGTCGCTGCGGCACAATGGTGTTGAAGGCAGAGCTGAAGTCCACAAACAGCAACCTCACATATGAGTCCTTTCTCTCCAGGTGGGTGAGGGCCGAGTGGAGGGCAGAGCAGATGGCATCCTCAGAGGACCGCTTGGCACGGTACGCAAACTGGAAAGGGTCAATGGTGGGGGGGAGAACGGACTTGATGTGCTCCATGACCAGCCGCTCAAAGCACTTCATGATGATGGGCGTCAGTGCCACAGGGCGGTAGTCATCCTCTGGGATGTGGGGAAAGCTGTGCCGGAGGTGGGAGTTGAAGCTCTTCCTGACAGGGGATTCTGCCAGACGTTCCCAGTAGACCCTCATAGTATGTTTGGGTCTGCCAGGTCGGACTGGCATCTTCCCCACCATCAGAGCCAACCCACCACCAGGTGGTGATCAGTTGACAGCTCTGCCCCTCTCTTCACCCGAGCATCCAAAACATGCGGCCGCAAATCCGATGACACGACTACAAAGTCGATCATCGAACTGCAGCCTAGGGTGTCCTGGTGCCAAGTGCACACATGGACACCCTTATGTTTGAACATGGTGTTCATTATTGACAATCCGTGTCGAGCACAGAAGTCCAACAACAGAACACCGCTCGGGTTCAGATTGGGGGGGTTGTTCCTCCTAATCACGCCCTTCCAGGTCTCACTGTCATTGCCCACGTGAGCATTGACGTCACCCAGTAGAACAATGGAGTCCCCAGAAGGCGCGCTCTCCAGTACTTTTTCTAAGGACCCCAAAAAGGGTGGGTACTCCGAGCTGCTGTTCGGTGCATAGGCACAAACAACAGTCAGGACCCTTCCCCCCACCCGAAGGCGAAGAGAGGCCACCCTCTCGTTCACGGGGGTGAACCCCAATGTGCAGGCACCCATCCGGAGGGCAATAAGTGGGCAACTCCAGAGTGGAAGAGAGTCCAGCCCCTCTCGAGAGGGCTTGTACCGGAACCCAAACTGTGCGTGGAGGTAAGTCCGACTATGTCTAGTCGGAACTTTTCTGCCTCACACCAGCTCGGGCTCCTTTCCAGCCAGAGAGGTGACATTCCATGTCCCAAGAGCCAGCTTCTGCAGCCGGGGATCGAACCGCCAAGGTCCCCGCCCTTGGCCGCCGCCCAGCTCACTATGCACCCTACCCCTTTGGCCCCTCCCACAGGGGGTGAGCCCATGGGAAGGGGGACCCACGTTCACTTTTCGGGCTGTGCCCGGCCGGGCCGCATGGGCGAAGGTCCGGCCACCAGACGCTCGCCTTCGAGCCCCACCTCCAGGCCTGGCTCCAGAGGGGGGCCCCGGTGACCCGCGTCCGGGAGAGGGAAAACTAAATCCATATATTTTATTCTTCATAAGGGCAGTGACAGCTTTATTTATATTTACTGTAGATAAATGTGAATCAAGAAAATTTAAGGCAGGTGTTTGATATTGTATCATGTTTACTACTTTGTATACCTACTTAGCTATTTGCCAAAACATATTGTCTCATTTTTTTTCTTTGGTTTGTTACCTAACTCTAAAATAAAATCTGAAACTAAATTTAATTTAATTTAACTGCTATTAGGTCAGTGCACAGAATGCGCTTTGGGCACCTTATGGCCAGTCACGAACTGAGGGAATGAAACTGTCAAATTAAACTACTGCTCATGCCAAAATGGAGAAAAAATGAAAAGATATCTGATAATTGAGTGAAATAAAGGCTAATTCTTTGGTGGCTAAATCAATCTGTTTCAAGTGGGGAGGACACACATTTACAATAAATTGACAATTGTGACAAAACTGAAAAGCTACTATAGTATACTGTAGATTTAAATGTATAACAATGCCCAATTAATATTACTGCTAGCTTTTTGATGGGGAAGGGGAGAATCTATTGAAGAACTTTGTCAACATGTCAAAACAATCAAATCTGTCTGGAGCACAAAAATTGTTTGGTTTTTTTTTGCAAAGCAACCCAAAGTTGGATCAAATTGACCCAACTCAGCAGTGATGGTGCATCAAATGTTTTTTCCTGCTTTTCGGAGTCAAAGATTCTGTTGGCATTTTGCCCCTTTAAATTTGACATTTGTATCCCTATGTTTGTTTGTTTGTTGTAAATTGTGTAAAACGTTAATTAGTTTAAACTTTACATCTATGTTAAAGTGCACCCTATTATTTCACGAATCGGAATGGAGCAGGGCGACCAAGTGCAGCTTGGACCAGGGTTTATTGGAGAAAACAAACTAACAGACTCGGTAAACTGACATAACTCACTAACAAAACCAACAACAGGACTGACCGACAAAGACGTGAAACGAAAAGACAGGACTTAAATACAAGACAGGTAACAAGAGGCAGGTGACTGAGATTACAATGATTGTGAGGTAACAGGAGGGGAGGGGCGAGTACACAGACGCGGACAGAAACCATGACAACCTACATATAAAACAACCAGGGACGAGTCGAGTCATGACATATTAACGACATTATTATCATAATTTAGCATTGCCACATGCCATAATAAACAGCAGCAAAATCTAATCTCTATATCAGGAAAAATAAATGAATTGTATCGCCTAGATTTTTTCATTTTTACATTTTAAATTAGATGATGCGTTTTAGAATGTGTATACGTATTTAATATTGTTACCTGTGTGGTGTGTCATCTTATACTTCCAAGACAATTGTATAGTGTAGTTTAATTGTTTTTTAAATCACCGCCTAGGACGCCACATACGTAGAGTAGGTCTGGCCGGACACTCACCTTGTCTGCCCACAATCTCTGCCACATGTTCCGAGCTGGGCACAGGAACGCACTTAGTCATGTTTACACTCTTTTTTCGAAGCTCTTGGCTGTCGTCGTATAGCAAGTTGTCGTCGTTGCCCAACCCAAGCATCGAGAACTGGTCCGAGGCGAACTGCAGGGCTCTGTGGTCGTCCAGCGCATCTACCTGCACACTGCTGTCGGCGAACAGTGAGCTGGGCATCTTTGGGGCCAAAAAAAAAGGAGGGTACAAAAGGAGTGACCGGGTAGACAGGAGAGGGAAGGAGGAGGGGGAAGGTACCCGACCCGGTTTTCAACAGACAACCAGTCAGTGCAAATAAATCAGTGCGGCTGAAAATGTGAAAAGCAGTGTGGAAGGAGTACAAAAACATCCGCTCGTTTTGTCTTCCCAAATAGTGAAAAAGTCTCGATCCAATCCAAGTAGTTTTGCCAAAAATATTACAGAAAAGGTGCGTATATGTACTCCAGAAAGATAAATGTATTAATCCTTCCTGGCAAGGATTCTCCTGGTCCTGAGAATCACTGTTGCTTTTGTCTAAGTTCCTTTGCAGCCAGACAGAGCCGTGTGCATGACGTCACTGGCTGGGCAGGGACGATGCGGCGCACTGGGGTTTGGTGTCTATATCTGCGAGCTTGATTGGCTGTTTTGGCTCGTGTGGGCGTGGTCTATTTTAACGACACTCATTCTTTGCGAGGAAACGGATCAAGATCAGAAACAAAAAGGAGATCCGTGTCTCTGCAATGTACAACCCTGACCTCTGACAGTAATGCTGACATTAATAGTACTGACAGGCAACGTGACTGTTAGTACCTTATGTTTCCATTTCTCCTTCGTTTGGTTTTATTTAAGTAGTGTTGTTTACTTATTGTTTTTGGTTATTTTATTGATTGTTACATATTTCATCAATGTAAAATAATTTCATCAATGTAAAATAATTTATCAATATTGATGTTTATCTCAAACATTTAGTAATTCATTTATCTTCAATATGACTTATATGATCACTAGGGCTGTATGTCTGTCTAAATATCCTCATAATCCATGCAGATATTTAATTCCATGAGACAAGATCACAAAAGAACTTGCCATTTTTCATTCACAAAGAAATATTTTTACTAGAACAAGGCTGGTACCCCAAACTAAAACTTAAATCTTACCTGCCAAAGATGTTGTTATAAAACAATTTGTATAAGTACACCAGATAAGAAATAAAAATTTCGGATCTTTTTTTTTTTTTTTAAAGTGTATTGTGTACTTCTTCATGTGTTGTGTGATCCAGTTGTGGTTGTTTTGGGTTGGAATTTGAGCTCTCAAAATAATGTAATTGAAACTTTTTCTCTTAAATGTTATAACATAGTATGGTACAGTACGGTACAGTTGCAGTGGTTCGGTCTTAGTGCTAAGATCAGCATTTATTGATGCATTATTCTCTGCCTGTCTTTCCTTTTCTCCCTGTGTTTCCTCCCAGTTTTTCATCATCTCTCATTCCAATCTATTCCATCTGTTTCTATATCTCATGTTCTCCTCCATTTATTCCACAACACTGTATTCCACCCACTCCCTCCCCACAATGGCACACTGAACTGAAGTGGCACTGCTTTCCTGCTCTCTAATTGGCCGGCTGAGCTGAACCAGAATGCATCACAACGCGCTATCCATTAGCCTTCCTGTCCGTCCTCATTCGCTTCCTCCATCAAGTGTATGCATTATCGCCCTCATCTTCCTCTTGTTATTCTCGCAATGACTATGGTGTGTTGAAAGTCCCCAATTCTAGGAAATAAAAACCGATTTGGGCATTTATCATATTGCATTTTAGCGATTTACTATTTTGGCTAAGTTGAAAATTTTACACACACACACACACACACACACACACACACACACACACACACACACACACACACACACACACACACATATATATACAGGACTGTCTCGGAAAATTAGAATATTGTGATAAGGTTCTTTATTTTCTGTAATGCAATTAAAAAAACAAAAATGGCATACATTCTAGATTCATTACAAATCAACTGAAATATTGCAAGCCTTTTATTATTTTAATATTGCTGATTATGTCACGGTCAGGTGGAAATGGAGCAGGACGACCAAGTGCAGCTTGGACCAGGGTTTATTGGTGAACTCAAACTAGGCAAACTAACAGACTCGGCAACTGACATGACCTAACAAACCCTAACAACGAGACTGACCAAAAAGACGTGAAACAAAATGACAGGGTGACATTACCAATGACAGCAACTGGAACCAAAAAGACATCATGACATTAACAAATAACATAAATCCAACACCGAACGACCACAACCAATGATCCGACAGGGAGTGAGGGGCAGACAGGACTTATATACATGACAGGTAACGAGAGGCGGGTGGGAATAATCACACTGATCATGGGCACACAGGAGGGGAGGGGCGAGCACACAGACAGAAACCAAGACAACAGACACATAGTGGAGCAGTTGGGGACGAGACGTGACCGATTATGGCATACATCTTAAGAAAACTCAAATATCCTATCTCAAAATATTAGAATATTTCCTCAGACCAAGTAAAAAAAAAAAAAATCAAACATTTGAAAATGTCCATTAATGCACTCAGTACTTGGTTGGGAATCTTTTTGGACGGATTACTGCATCAATGCGGCGTGGCATGGAGGCAATCAGCCTGTGGCATTGCTGAAGTGTTATGGATGCCCAGGATGCTTCAATAACGGCCTTTAGCTCATTTGCATTGTTGGGTCTGGTGTCTTTCAGCTTCTTCTTCATAATACCCCACAAATTATCTATGGGGTTCAGGTCAGGGAAATTGGCAGGCCAATCGAAGACATTAATGCCATGGTCAGTACACCATTTACTAGTGGTTTTGGCACTGTGGGCAGGTGCCAGATCATGCTGGAAAATGAAATCATCATCTCCATAGAGCTTTTCAGCAGACGGAAGCATGTAATGCTCTAAAATCTCTTGGTACACAGCTGCATTTACTCTGGACTTGATGAAACACAGTGGACCAACACCAGCAGCTGACATGGCTCCCCAAACCATCGCTGACTGTGGGAACTTCACACTGGATTTCAAGCAACTTGGATTTTGCTCCTGGAGAAAGGCTGCTCCAGACTCTGGCGTCTTGACTTCCAAATGAAATACAAAACTTGCTTTCAAGATTCAAGAATTTTTATTCGCCATGTTTGAGCGTGCCAAACTAGGAATTTTACTTCGGTACAGCACAGCCTCTGTTCAACATTTAGGTGACTAACAACACTCAGGACGTCGGAAAAAAAAGACAATTATTCTCGAACATCCCTGATCTTAAACTTCCAGGAGGCCAAGGAAAAACTCAAAACTCCAACTAGGGGAAATGAGAAACCTTGAGAAGAGACCACAGATGGGAGGATCCCTCTTCTAGGATGACCAGGCTGGAATGGATGCAGAGAAGACACATAGTACAAATAATGTAGACAATTCAAAAAAGGTGTGGAGAGTAGGATGTTATTGCACAGCAAAGACTCTGAGACTCTAAGAGTGGTGTGAGTTCATCAGAGCGACAGCCTGGGGGAAGAAGCTGTCTCTATGTCTGCTGGTTTTGGCGTACAGAGCTCTATAACGCCGTCCGGAGAGGAGTAGTTTGAACTGACTGCAACCTGGGTGAGAAGGGTCTGTAGAGATGTTACTTGCACGTTTCCTGGTCCTGGACAGGTAAAGGTCTTTGATAGATGGGAGGTTGATTCCAATTATCTTTTCTGCAGTCCTGATTGTCCGTTGCAGTCAGTGCTTGTCTTGTTTGGAGGCCGATCCAAACCAGACAGTGATGGAGGTGCAGAGGACAGACTGGATGATGGCAGTATAGAAGGTCTTCAGCAGCTCCCGCGGCAGGTATAACTTCTTGAGCTGTCTCAGGAAGCAGAGCCTCTGCTGGATCTTCTTCCGCACAGAGTCTATGTGGCCGGTCCATTTCAGGTCCCGAGAGATTGTGGTTCCCAGGAACTTGAAGGTGTCTGTGGAGAGAATAGTATTATTGCAGATGGTGAGGGGTGAAAGTGGTGAAGGGTCTTGCCTGAAGTCCACTGTTATCTCCACGGTCTTGAGCGAGTTCAGCTCCAGGTGGTTTTGGCTGCCCCAGTGGACCAGCCGCTCCACCTCCTGTCTGTACGCAGTCTCGTCATCGTTCCGGATCAGTCCGATTAGAGTGGTGTCGTCTGCAAATTCAGGAGCTTCACAGGAGAGTCATCTGAGGAGAAATCGTTGGTGTAGAGAGAGGAGCAGTGGAGAGAGGATGCACCCCTGAGGGGCGCCAGTATTGGTGGTCCGGGTGTCAGATGTGATGCTCCCCAGCCTCACACGCTGTCTCCTGTTAGTCAGGAAGCTGGTGATCCACTGACAGGTGGAGGCAGGCACCGCGAGCCGGATGAACCTCTGTTGGAGGATGTCAGGAGCGATGGTGTTGATCGCCGAGCTGAAGTCCACAAACAGGATCCTGGCGTACGTTCCTGGGGTGTCCAGATGGTGCAAGATGTAGTGCAGTCCCATGTTGACCGCAACGTCCACTGACCTGTTTGCCCGGTAGGCAAACTGGAGGGGTCAAGCAGGGGCCCGTGACATCCATCAGGTGGTTCAACACTAACCTTTCGAAAGATTGTATGACCACAGATGTCAGGGCGACAGGTCTACAGTCATTTAAACCTGTGATGGCGGGCTTCTTGGCCACTGGAACGATGGTGGGGCTCTTGAAGCACGAGGGCACCTCATACATTTTCAGGGAACGGTTGAAGATCCGTGCAAAGGTGGGTTCCAGCTGTTCAGCACAGACTTTCAATCAGGAAGGTGACACGTTGTCTGGGCCCGGAGACTTCCTGATCTTTTGTCTCCGGAACATCTGGTGCACTTCCTCCTCGCGGATCTGGAGTGCGGGCGCAGCCTCTGCATGAGAGAGAGTAGGTGTCAACGGTGATGGAGATGTGGACAGAGTGGTTGTGGGGGGAGGTGAGTATGTTGATCGTGCTGCAGGATGTCCTGTTGTGTGGGAGGACCGAAAACCTGCAGTAGAACCTGTTTAGTTGGTTTGTAAGCCTTGGGCTATCTACAGGACGGGGGGTTCGTTTCTTGAAGCACGTGATGCTCTGCTTTGTTGAGGGATCAGGATTGGCAGAGAGGTGTCTCTCCAGGCTTTCCCCGTAACACCACTTGGCTTTCCTGACCTCTCGGTTCAGTGTGTTTCTGGTGTGCTTGAACAGGTCCTGGTCGCCACTCCTGTAGGTCTCCTCCTTGACTTTGCGCAGCCTCCTGAGGTTCGGTGTAAACCAAGGTTTGTCGTTGTTGTACGTGCAGAAGGTCTTAGTCTGCACACACAGATCCTCACAAAAACTGATGTATGATGTGACAGTGTCAGTGAGTTCATGCAGGTCTGAAGTTGCAGCTTCAAAAACTTCCCAATCGGTGCAGTCAAAGCAGGCTTGGAGGTCCTGCCTTGACTCCACTGTCCACTTCCTCAGTCCTCACCACAGGCTTACAAGTTTTTAATTTGTGCCTGTAGGCCGGGATCAGATGAACTAGACAGTGGTCCGGGAGTCCTAAAGCTGCACGAGCCACATAGTGGTATGCATCCTTTATTACGGTGTAGCAGTGGTCCAGTGTTTGTGCCCCTCTGGTGGGACACGTTATGTGCTGTCTGTATTTGGGGAGTTCTTGTGCGAGGTTCGTCCTGTTAAAATCACCCAGAGCAATGATTAGTGAATTTGGTAGAAGTTTCTCCATGTCTCCATGTCCTGGTCAGCCAGCATCTGCATGGCTTCACTCGCACGTGTGTGTGGTGGAATGTAAACAGCCGCCATGACGATCGAGGAGAACTCCCATGGTGAGTAGAACGGCCGGCAGTTTATGAAAAGTGTTTGTAGGAGAGGGCTGCAAGACTCTTTCAACACCGTGACATCAGTACACCAACGTTCATTAATATAGAAACAGAGTCCGCGCTGCGGTCTGCACGCATTAGCTGAAACCCAGCTAGCTCCATGGCGTGGGGGGGTGCGTCCGTCAAGCCACGTTTCAACAAAGCACGGCGCGGCGGATCCGTTGAAGTCCGTGTTCCTTGAAGTGAGGAGCAGCAGTTCGTCCATCTTGTTCGCCAGGGAGCGGACATTCGCCAGAGGAATTGATGGTAGAGCAGAACAGAACCCTCTCTGCCTCAGCTTTACGAGGGCTCCGGCGCGTTTGCCACGTTGTCTTCGACGTGCTAGCTTGTATAGCACCACCGCTCTGGCTAAAATCTCCGTCAAACAGTCTGGATCAAAGAGAACAGGAGAGAAAATACCAGAAGACTGTCCGATACAGCGCTTCTCTGGTAAAGGTGATCCAGGATGGACAGCAGAGGACACAGAAAACACACAAAATAAGACAAAGTAACAGAGAGCAACTCACCGTGGCGGCCATCCGCAGCGTCATCATGACGTCGTTTTCGTCTGAAAAGAGGACTTCGGACCACTCTGCAACTGTCCAGTGCTTCTTTTCCATAGCCCAAGTCAGACTCTTCAGAAGTGGCTTGACCATGGGAATATGGCTATTGTAGGCCATTTCCAGGACACATCTGTGAACAGTGACTTTTGATACCTGGACTCCAGCTTCAGTCCACTGTCTTTGAAGCTCCCCCAAATTCTGGAAGCGACTCTTCTTCACAATGCTGTTAAGGCCGCGGTCATCTCTCTTGGTTGTGCAGACTTTTTGTGGATGTGCTTTGAAACTGCACTCTGTGAACAACTTGCTCTTTGAGAAATTTCTTTTTGTGTCTTACCCTCCTGATGGAGGGTGTCAATGATGGTCCTCTGGGCAGCAGTCAGATCAGCAGTCTTCCCCATACTTGTTAGTTAGTTTACTGAACCAAGTTGTGTTTTTCAAGGCTCAGGAAACCCTTGTAGGTGTTTCGAGTTAATTAGACGATTCAAGTGATTAGTTGAATACCCTACTAGTTTACTTTTTCATGATATTCTAATATTTTGAGATAAGATATTTGAGTTTTCTTAAGCTGTATGCCATAATCAGCAATATTAAAATAACAAAAGGCTTGCAATATTTCAGTTGATTTGTAATGAATCCAGAATGTATTACATTTTTGTTTTTTTAATTGCATTACAGAAAATAAAGAACTTTATCACAATATTCAAATATTCTGAGACAGTCCTGTGTATGTATGTATGTATGTGTGTATGTATATGTATAAATATATATATATATACGTATATATATATACGTGTGTATATATATATATATATATATAAAAAAAAAACTTTTCCTCACCCCCCGCGGGTGGTCTCTTTTTCCCTTCAAGCTCGGGTCCTCTACCAGAGGCCTGGGAGCTTGAGGGTTCTACGCAGTATCTTTGCTGTTCCTAGTACTGCACTTTTCTGGACTGAGATGTCAGATGTTTTTCCTGGGATCTGTTTCAGCCACTCCTCCAGTTTGGGGGTTACTGCCCCTAGTGCTCCAATGACCACAGGTACCACTGAAGTCTTAACTCTCCAGGTCTTCTCCAGCTCTTCTCTGAGCCCTTGATATTTCTCAAGTTTCTCATGTTCCTTTTTCCTAATGTTACCATCATTTGAGATGGCTATGTCAACCACAACGGCTTTCCTCTGCTCTTTGTCCACCACCACAATGTCCGGTTGGTTCGCCATTACCATTCTGTCTGTCTGGATCTGGAAGTCCCAGAGGATCTTGGCTTGGTCATTCTCTACCACCTTTGGAGGTGTTTCCCACTTGGATCTTGGGACTTCCAGTCCATACTCTGCACAGATGTTCCTGTACACTATTCCAGCTACTTGGTTATGGCGCTCCATGTATGCTTTACCTGCCAGCATCCTACACCCTGCAGTTATGTGCTGGATTGTCTCAGGACCTTCTTTGCACAATCTACACCTGGGGTCTTGTCTGGTGTGGTAGATTTGGGCCTCTATTGCTCTGGTGCTCAAGGCCTGTTCTTGTGCAGCCAGGATCAGTGCCTCTGTGCTGTCCTTCAGACCAGCTCTTTCTAGCCATTGGTAGGATTTCTGGATATCAGCTACTTCAGCTATGTTTCGGTGGTACATCCCATGTAGGGGCTTGTCCTCCCATGATGGTCCCTCCAGCACCTCATCTTCCTTTGATGCCCATTGTCTGAGACATTCACTGAGCACGTCATCCGTTGGGGCCTTATCCCTGATGTACTTATGGATCTTGGATGTTTCATCTTGGATCGTGGCTCTCACGCTCGCTAGTCCTCGGCCTCCTTCTTTACGGCTAGTGTACAGTCTCAGGGTGCTGGACTTGGGATGGAACCCTCCATGCATGGTTAGGAGCTTCCGTGTCTTGATATCTGTGGTCTGTATATCTTCCTTTGTCCACCGTATGATTCCTGCAGGGTACCTGATTACTGGTAGGGCGTAGCTGTTAATGGCTAGGGACTTGTTCTTGCCATTGAGCTGACTTCTTAGGACTTGCCTTACTCGATGGAGGTATTTGGCTGTGGCTGCTTTCCTTGTTTCCTCGTCAAGGTTGCCATTTGCCTGTGGAATTCCAAGGTATTTGTAGCTGTCCTCAATGTCTGCTATTGTTCCTTCTGGGAGTGAGACCCCCTCTGTGTGGATTACCTTTCCTCTTTTAGTCACCATGCGGCCACATTTCTCAAGTCCGAATGACATTCCGATGTCAGAGCTGTAGATCCTGGTAGTGTGGATCAGGGAGTCAATGTCCCGCTCGTTCTTAGCGTACAGCTTTATGTCATCCATGTAGAGGAGGTGGCTGATGGTGGCCCCATTCCTGAGTTGGTATCCATAGCCCGTCTTGTTGATTATTTGGCTGAGGGGGTTCAGTCCTATACAGAACAGCATTGGGGACAGAGCGTCTCCTTGGTATATACCACATTTGATGGTCACGTGTGCAAGTGGCTTGCCATTGGCTTCAAGTGTGGTTTTCCACTGTTTCATCGAGTTGGCGATGAAGGTTCTCAGAGTCCCATTGATGTTGTACAGCCTCAAGCATTCAGTGATCCAAGTATGTGGCATTGAGTCATATGCTTTCTTGTAATCAATCCAGGCAGTGCTCAGGTTGGTACGTCTAGTTCTGCAGTCTTGGGTGACTGTTCTATCCACCAGGAGTTGATGTTTTGCTCCTCTGGTATTTTTACCAATCCCTTTCTGAGCAGTGCTCATGTATTGATCCATGTGCCTGCTGATCTTATCTGATAGTATGCTGCTCATGTATTGATCCATGTGCCTGCTGATCTTATCTGATAGTATGCCCGACATCAGCTTCCATGTTGTGGAGAGGCAGGTGATTGGCCGGTAGTTGGATGGGACTGTACCCTTTGATGGATCCTTCCCGATCAGGATCGTACGCCCTTGGGTTAGCCATTCAGGGTGAGTCCCATCCCTTAGCAGCTGGTTCATTTGTGCTGCCAGGCGCTCATGGAGAGTTGTAAGTTTCTTGAGCCAGTAGCTGTGGATCATGTCAGGGCCTGGTGCTGTCCAGTTTTTCATTCCTGAGACTCTTCTCTGGATGTCTGCCACTGTGATGGTTACTGGGTTCTGTTCAGGGAGCTTGCTGTGGTCCTTTCTTAGAGCCACCAGCCACTGTGCATCCTTCTTATGTGATGGCTCCCGCTCCCATATATCCTTCCAGTACTGTTCAGTTTCCAGCCTTGGTGGGTCTGCTCTGCTATTATTCCCCTGCCACTGAGCGTACACTTTCGCTGGTTGTGTTGTGAACAACCTGTTTATTCGTCTGGCTTCATTCTCTCTTGTGTACCTCTTTAGGCGGCTGGCCAAGGCTTGAAGTCTTTGTTTGGCAGTTTCGAGTGCTTCAGGTATGGGCATATGGCTGTATTTCTTGGGAACTTGCTTTTTCATTGCACCTTTCTGGGCCTCTGTCATTTGGCTCACTTCTCTCCGTGCTATCTTGATTTTGGCCTCCAGCCTTCTCTTCCATGGTGGGCACTGTTGTGGTCGCATATGGTCATTCTTCTTGTAGCCAAGCATTTCTAGGATCACTGCTGCTGAGGTGTATATCAGCTCGTTGGTTTCAGTGATGGTAGCCGTAGGAATTGTTGTCAATGCTGCATTCACATCTTCTAGGAGACATTCTGAGGGTACTTCACTTAGCCTCTGCAGTGTGTATCTAGGTTCCCGAGCATTCATTCTCACCGTGATCTTGTTCTTCAGGTCAGTTGCTGCCTCGTTCAGCTTGATTGGATTGGATTTAACTCGTCTCTGACCTGGTGCTCTGGTTGGCCTTCGCTATGGCATTTGTGTTGTATCTCATCAATCTCGAGGTGTGATAGCAGGTGCCGTTTATGGATATTGGAACATTGAGCTACTAGTTGCTTGGCCGATAGTGTTGACTGTGGGTATTGAAGTTGCCATTGTTCCCGCATTCTCCGCATGTAACCCCTCTCGCTCGGGTTGCTGAAGTAGTAGCATTCCAACAGATCCTTATTCTCGCATCTCGCCCATTTGTGTCTTGTTCCAGTAGCCCATTTTTCATCAGGGTGCTCTGGTTCCCCAGCACCTGACGCAGACCTTGTTTGTCCGGGCGACGTCTGAGCCGGCATGTCTTTCGTTTCTTGTACTCTCATTATCTCTGAGGTAGGCGGTATCGTTAAGGGTCTTGCCTAAGGACCCACACTGACTGCTGGTAAGGTAATCGCTCATTGCTCATATTGTGCCCCTGCCGGGAATCGAACCCGGGTCTTCCGTTTGTAAGTCATGTCACTTACTGATTGAGCTAGTCAGCCGTATATATATATATATATATATATATATATATATATATATATATATATAGTGGAGCCTCGGTTTTCGACCACAAGCCGTTCCAGAAGGCTGTTCAAAAAGTGAATCGTTCGAATTCCGAATCATGTTTTCCCATTACAAATAATGGAAGAAAAAATAACCCGTTCCAAACAAAAAAAAATAATAATTTTAAAGATTTTTTCAACTGCGCATTTTTGTCCGATCGCGCAACTGCAGCGCACCGCCGTACGCGCAACCGTAGCGCGTCGCCGACCGCGCAACTGCACCACGCTGGTCGCATTATTGTGACAGAGCCGTTGCTGAAATTTAGAAAATATTTTTAAAGTCCTGATGTACTTTCCAAAATTTAAGTGCACCACGGGGCTTAATTTGGTCCGATCGCGTAACTGCAGCTCACCGCCAAACGCGCAACCGATGCGCACCGCCCACTGCGCAACTGCACCGCGCTGGTCGCATTATTGTGACAGAGTGGTCACTAAAATTTAAAAAAAAATTTAAAGTCCTAATGGACTTTCCAAGATTTAAGTGGACCTCAGTGCTCAGGGAGCTTAATTTGGTACGATCGCGCAACCGCAGCGCGCCGGAGCTCACTGTCGCATTGCTTTAGGAGCGTCTTTGTGTTTTAGGATGGCTTTACTGCTCCCACTTGCTTCCTTTGGAGGCATGATTAGAGTTGATGCAATCCTCAGAGTAACGAGAATGTAATAACGAACGGAGTCAGTTGGCATGCGGGTCCTCTCGACTCATCTCGTGAGGTTCGACAACCGAATTTCGTAAGTAAAAAATCTCGAATTTTAGTTCGAAAACATATATATATATATATATATATATATATATATATATATATATATGACATCAATATTTAGTAGATCCTCCTTTTGCAGAAATAACAGCCTCTAAACCAGGGGTGTCCAAAATCTTTGCAAGGAGGGCCAGATTTGATAAAGTGAAGGGGCCCGGGGCCAATAGTTTTTCCGGACATTTTTTAACTACAGAAATTTCTTAAAAATACACACTGTTATAAAACAAATTTCATTGTTCAATTGTCTTTATTTTTTAAATGACAAAATAACCAAATATAAGCCACTCAGGCAGATGTGAACAACTCTAAAAACCTAAATTCTGCCTTTCATTCATATCTGAATAATCAGATAACATTGAACAAACTGTATGAAATACCTTAAATTTACAAGAGTTTAAAATTATTTTTGCCTCATGAACATTTTAAACAGGAGTTATAAGTAATGCAAAGTTGTCTGTTATAATTAAAACTTAAAACAAGTGAATTTTGCTCTTGTCATTTACAATATTTTTCAGAAAGTAATAGTTTGTGTCACGTCTACAGGTTCATAACATCAACGGTATTAACATGGCCACTTCGTAATATTTAATATTAAGTAATTTTTACTTTTGATTTACTTTTGACTCACAGCCCCACGTAATGAATCGCTGTTGTGATGCCAGTTCAGCTTGGAGCTGCTTCACTTTATCAGCGCGGTCACTCCCTGTTAGCTTGTTGTAGGTGTTAGCATGTTTAGTCTGATGGTGTCTCTTTAGGTTGAAATCCTTAAACAAGGCAACAGTCTCTTTACAAATTAGACAAACACAATGGACTTGATTTTCAGTGATGAAGTAATGTAATTCCCATTTCTCTTGAAAGCGGCGGCCCTCAATGTCAACTTTCCTCGTTTTCTTTGCAGTCGCCATGGCAGAAATGAGCGGAGAGGGGTGGTGGTAATAGGAGGAATTACAGTTTCAAGTGTTATGATTTTTTTTTAATTCAGTTTGACAGTGCAGGCGGGCTATAAATAATACATAATAAGACAGCTGTGGGCTGTATGAAATATGACCGGGATTTGGCCCGCGGGCCGACTTTTGGACATGCCTGATTTAGAGGCTGTTATTTCCGCAAAAGGAGGATTTTTCTGTTGGGGTGCCCAAATTTATGCACCTGCCTACTTTTGTTCAGGTAATGATTGCACACTTTCTGTAAATCCTATAAACTTTCTTTCACTTCTCAAATATCACTGTGTTTGTCTACTATATGATATATTTATAGGGAATGTTTAAGCAGGCAGCCACTTGCAACAATCAGACGGACATAGAGGAGTATACCAACTCTGTTTCCTCTTACATCTCGAAGTGCATTGATGACGTGACCCACACAAAATGCATCATCACTCGGCCTAACTGGAAGCCATGGCTGACAGGGGCTGTCCTCAGGCTGCTGAGGGCCAGGGACAAAGTCTTCAGAGCTGGGGATGAGGCTGGCTTGAGAACAGCGACCTGTCCCGGAGCATCAAGGAAGCGGAGAGGGCATTCTCTTGCAAGATTGCCGCCCATTTCAAAGACAGCAGGGACGCACGGAACCTATGGCAAGGCATTCAGACCATCACGGACTACAAGCCCGCGCCGCAGAGCTGTAAGGGCAACATCCGTCTGCTCAACGATCTGAACCGCTTCTTTACTCGCTTCGACACTCAGAACGGCACTTGCCCGCTGAAGACCCCTTCCCCACCACACGAGCAGCCCCTGTGCCTCTCTGCCGATAGCGTGAGGAGGACGCTTGCCACTATCAACACCCGTAAGGCGGCGGGCCCAGACAACATCCCTGATCAAGCGCTGAAGGACTGCGCTGGGGAGCTGATGGGTGTCTTCATGGACATATTTAACATTTCACTGCAGCAGGCCATCGTCCCATCTTGTTTCAAGTCTGCCACCATCGTACCTGTGCCGAAGAAACCTGCTCCATCCTGCTTCAATGACTACCGGCCCGTGGCACTGACACCCATCATCATGAATTGCTTTGAGCGGCTTGTCATGGAGCACATCAGGTCCATTCTCCCCCCCACCATAGACCCCTTCCAGTTTGCGTACCGAGCCAAACGGTCCTCTGAGGATGCCATCTGCTCTGCCCTCCACTCAACCCTCACCCACCTGGAGAGGAGGGACTCGTATGTGGGATTGCTGTTTGTGGACTTCAGTTCTGCATTCAACACCATTGTACCACAGCGACTCATCTGCAAACTCGACAAGCTGGGCCTCAGTACCTAGTACCTCTGCAACTGGCTACTGGACTTCCTCTGTAAGAGGCCTCAGGTAGTACGTGTTGGCGACAATATCTCCGCCAGCATCACGCTGAGCACGCCCCCCCCCCCCCCCCCAAGGCTGCGTGCTCAGTCCGCTGCTCTTCACCCTGCTGACACATGACTGCACTGCGACTTACAGCAGCAACCGCGTGCTGAAATATGCCGATGACACGACTCTAGTGAGTCTCATCACCGAGGGCGACGAGACTCAATACAGGTCGGAGGTCAACCTTCTGGCCACGTGGTGCAGGGACAACAACCTCCTGCTGAACGTCAACAAGACCAAAGAGATTGTTGTTGACTTCTGGGAGGGTCGCACCCAGCACCTGCCACTGACCATCGACGGTGCTGTGGTGGAGAGAGTGTGCAGCACCAGATTCCTGGGGGTACACATCAGTGAGGACCATTCCTGGACCACCAACACTGCATCACTGGCGAAGAAAGCTCAGCGCCGCCTGTACTTCCTGCGGAAACTCAGGCGAGCAAGTGCCGGTGGCTCTCGATCGTCGCTCTTCAGACACAAAGTATGGCAGCGGACCAAGAGGTTTGTACAGCTTCGTGCACCAACTGCACCCTTCTCTTAGAGAGGTTGTCTCTGCTAGAGGGACGTGTCCGCCAGTTAGAGCAGAATAGTGCGATAACAGTAGTTGTGGCGGACACAGACGCGGGCTGTAGTCAGCCCGCTAGCCCGGTTAGCATTAGCCCCAAGCGGCTTGCTAATCGCGATGAGCCAGGTAAGACGCATAGCCGTCCAAAGTCATCTCGGTCTACTGGCCCTTGCACTTTGGTCATAGGTGACTCCATTACTCGAAACATTACGCTTAAAAATCCAGCCACGGCAATGTGTATTCCTGGGGGCAGAGCACCCGACATAGAAGCTAATCTTAGGGAGCTGACTCGCAATAGGCCTAGTCAACAGCGTAGTTCCACCAACACTAGCTACTCGGACATAGTGATACACGTCGGCTCCAATGATGTTAGGAGGAGAAAAACATAGCGAGGACTTGTGATCTTGCCAGAAAGATGAGTCGGCATCGAGTATTTGTCTCTGGCAGTAGGCGGGGGACACCCTGAACTGGTTGCCAGCCAATCGCAGGGCACACAGAGACAGACAACCAATCGCACTCACACTCACACCTAGGGACAATTTGGAGTCTTCAATCGGCCTACCAAGCATGTTTTTGGAATGTGGGAGGAAACCGGAGTGCCCGGAGAAAACCCACGCGGGCCCGGGGAGAACATGCAAACTCCACACAGGGAGGGCCGGAGGTGGAATCGAACCCGCACCCTCCTAACTGTGAGGCGGACGTGCTACCCAGTGCGCCACCGAGCCGCCAACCGTGGGATAGTGGGAAACGTAATTTCGATCTCTTTGTATGTCTTGGCATGTGAAGAAATTGACAATAAAGCAGACTTTGACTTTGATTTAACTGAAATTGCTGATCCGAACAACCAATGATTCAAAGGAAAATCATGAAAATGATCAGGGGTGCCCCAACGTTTGCAGACGACTGTATGTGTGTGTGTGTGTGTGTGTGTGTGTGTGTGTGTGTGTGTGTGTGTGTATATATATATATATATATATATATATATATATATATGTATATATATATATGTTTAAAGCAATTAAGTTTATAGGATTTACAGAAAGCGTATACAGTCCCTCGTTTATCTCTGATAATTGGTTCCAAAAATCACCCGCGATAAGTGAAATCCGCGAAGTATGGTCTCATCTCATCCGTACATTTTTTTTATCTGTACATTGTTTTGTGTCAATAAATGTATATGAAACCATTTAAGTGCATATTTTATTATTAGAACATTAAATAATTGTTTCAAACATGTAAATAATACATTGATAGTATAAATAACATACAGAACATTTTGTATAAATATTGATAATATAAATATACTTGTGTGCGTGTAACATGTTACCAAGAAGTACTGGGCAGGCTAAAGAGTTAGCGGAAAGATGGTAATTCGTGATCGTGCTAACACGCGAAAACGGACCTCTGAAGGAATTTAAACTAACATTTGGAGCAATACTACATTGTCCTAATGATTACAAACACGTGATCGTTCATTTCTCTTGTTAGGAGACCCGCTTACAACGTCAATGACTCCTGTACAACTGTAACCGACATATATACACGAACGCAAAACAGGAAATGGTACCGCCGGAAAACGGCCTTCAAAATAAATCACCCTACCTCAAATCAAAGCACGGCTGAATAACATAAATAACATGGAGAATTCTTAACACATACTGTAAATATGTTTTTAAAACAACTTTTATTATTATATTTTTTTACAACAAGGTACAAGTGTACATATTGTAAATGTTTTTAGAACGCTTTTATTATTATAACAATTTTTCTATAACAAGGTACAACACTATAAATATATGCTTTTAGAACTCTTATTATTGTAAGACTTTTTTTATAAAAAGGTACAAGTGTACGCACTGCAATTGTGTGGGCACTCGTTGCCTTCTGCTGGCATGTGGGCAAGTTTTGTGCCATAATTCCTCAATTAAGAAGTTTTATTTTGACTTTTACATTTTTTTTAATTTGGAAAAAAAATCCGCGATGTAGTGAAACCATCCATCCATCTTCTTCCGCTTATCCAGGGTCAGGTCGCGGGGGCAGCAGATTTAGGATGGACTCCCAGACTTTCCTCTCCCCAGCCACTTCGTCCAGCTCATCCCGGGGTATCCCAAGGCGTTCCCAGGCCAGCTGAGAGACATAGCGTTAGATAAATTGTATATATATGTTATCATGCGTTCCCTAATGAGTACCTATTAATAAAGTTATTGCGCAGAATGCTTGCTGTTTCTTCTTGCAGACATCACCCAGTCCACAACAAGTCAAACGATGCTGTCTGGAGCTTCCTGACCTTCTCCAAGAAAGTTGTTGATGTCTGCACATGTCATTTTGTCTATGCACTCTTTTCACATGACTACTTTGTTTCCCATTGTATTTTGTCCTTGCACACTTTTCGTTTCTCATGGGATCCTGTCTGCGACTTCTAGTTTCACATAGAATCTCGTTTCTTCTCTCATGAGACAAAGCCCACGCTTTCCCCCCCACCTATCAGGGGCTAGTCTCACATTGTAGGTAGGGCATTCCTGAATAAAAAGAGAGGAGTGTAAACAAGACCTTTAGTGTATTTTGGATTGCTGTAAGTCCGGATGCACTCCTCGCGAGAAAAGACTCAATGTTCGGCCTCACTGGTTTTTGTCTGCTGATCCTTTTGCTGAGTTAAAATCTGACACATAGTCTCTCCAGCGCATCCTGGGTCGTCCCCGGGGTCTCCTACGGGTGGGACATGCCCGGAACACCTCCCCAGGGAAGCATCCAGGAGGCATCCTGATGAGATGCCCGAGCAACCTCATCGGGAACCTCTCAACGTGGAGGAGCAGCGGCTCTTCTCCGAGTCTCTCCCGGATGACCGAGTTTCTCACCTTATCTCTAAGAAAGAGCCCGGACACCCTGCGGAGGAAACTCATTTCGGCCGCTTATATCCTGGATCTCGTACCTTCAGTTACGACCCATAGCTCGTGACCATAGGTGAGGGCAGGAGCATAGATCGACCGTAAATCGAGAGCTTTGGCTTTTGGCTCAGCTCTCTCTTCACCACGACAGACCGGTACAGAGTCGGCATTACTGCTGACGCTGCACCTATCCGCCTGTCGATCTCGTGCTCCAACCTGCCCTCGCTCGTGAACAAGACCCCAAGATACTTCAACTCCTCCAGTTGGGGCAGGATCTCATCCCCGATCCGGAGAGGGCATTCCACCCTTTTCCGACTGAGGACCATGGACTCGGATTTGGAAGTGCTGACCCTCATCCCGACCGCTTCACACTCGGCTGCGAACCGCTCCAGTGAAAGCTGGAGATCACGGCTTGAAGAAGCCTACAGCACCACATCATCTGCAAATAGCAGACACGCCATGCTGAGGTCCCCAAACCGGACACCCTCAACGCCTCGGCTGCGCCTAGAAATTCTGTCCATAAAAATTATGAACAGGATCGGTGACAAAGGGCAGCCTTGGCGGAGTCCAACGCTCACTGGGAACGAATCCGACTTACTGCCGGAAATGTGGACAAAACTCTGGTATCGGTGATACAGGGACCGAACCGCCCTTATCAGTTGGCTCGGCACCCCGTACTCTCGAAGCACACTCCACAGAACCTTCCAAGGGACACGATCAAACGCCTTCTCCAAGTCCACAAAACACATGTGGACTGGTTGGGCGAACTCCCATGCCCTCTCGAGGATCCTGCCGAGGGTGTAGAGCTGGTCCACTGTTCCACGGCCAGGAGGAAAGCCAAACTGCTCCTCCTGAATCCGAGGTTCGACCTCCCGATGGACCGTCCTCTCCAGCACCCCTGAATAGACCTTACCAGGGAGGCTGAGGAGTGTGATTCCCCTGTAATTGGAACACACACTCCGGTCCCCCTTCCCAAAGAAGAGAACCACCACCCCAGTCTGCCAACCCAGAGGCACCGTCCCCGATGTCCACGCAACGCTGCAGAGGCGTGTCAGCCATGACAGCCCCACAACATCCGGAGCCTTTAAGAACTCCGGACGGATCTCATCCACCCCCAGGGCCTTGCCTCAGAGGAGTTTTTAACTACCTCAGTGACTTCGACCCCAGAGATTGGAGAGTTTGCCTCAGAGTCTCCAGGCCCTGCTTCCACAATGGAAGGCATGTAGGTTTTATTGAGGAGGTCTTCGAAGTATTTTCCCCACCGACTCACGACGTCCCGAGTCGAGGCCAGCAGCACGCCATCTCCACTGTGAACAGTGTTGACGGTGCACTGCTTCCCCCCTCCTGAGACGCCGGATGGTGGATCAGATTTCAGATCAGATCAGAAGCCGTCCGGAAGTCATTCTCCATGGCCTCGACAAACTCCTCCCACGCCCGGGTTTTTGCCTCAGCAACCACCAAAGTCGCGTTCTGCTTGGCCATCCGGTACCTGTCAGCTGCCTCCGGAGTCCCGCAGGCCAAAACGGCCCGATAGGACTCCTTCTTCAGCTTGACGGCATCCCTTACCGCATGTGTCCACCAGCGGGTTCGGGGATTGCTGCCACGACAGGCACCAACGACCTTACGGCCACAGCTCCGGTCGGCTGCATCAACAATGGAGGCGCGGAACATGGTCCACTCGGACTCAATGTGCCCCACCTCCGCCGGGACGTGGGAAAAGCTCTGCCGGAGGTGGGAGTTGAAGCTCTTCCTGACAGGGGATTCTGGCAGACGTTCCCAGCAGACCCTCACAGAGCGTATGGGTCTGCCAGGTCGGACCAGCATCTTCCCCCACCATCGGAGCCAACCCACCACCAGATGGTGATCAGTTCTATTCACCCGAGTGTCCAAAACATGCGGCCGCAAATCAGATGACACGACTACAAAGTCGATCATCAAACTGCGGCCTAGGGTGTCCTGGTGCCAAGTGCACATATGGACACCCTTATGCTTGAACATGGTGTTCATTATAGAAAATCCGTCGAGCACAGAAGTCCAATAATAGAACACTGTTCGGTTTCAGATCAGGGGGGCCGTTCCTCCCAATCACGCCCTTCCAGGTCTCACTGTCATTGCCCACGTGAGCATTGAAGTCACCCAGTAGAACGATGGAGTCCCCAGAAGGAGCGCTCTCCAGCCCTTCCTCCAGGGACTCCAAGAAGGGTGGGTACTCTGAGCAGGCCGTCTGCCCGGTGAGGGCTGAGTGTGCTCGAGCAGGATATTAAAGGGACAGTCTGTGTTTCCCAGGGAGTGTTTGAAGCGGGAAGAGGACGACGTTTGCGCTGTGTTACTTGCCTGTGTGTGTATGTTGTCTGTCTGTTATGTGTTGAAAGACTAAATTTACTATAATGGTGCGCTAAAGAATTTGCTAGACTGTAGTCTGTCTGGTTTGCACTGCAAAACGAAAAGAAAAAAATGGGGGGGATTAGTTGTTGACAGAAATCGGTCCACACTGGCTTAGGGTCTAGCCTAGGGGTGGGCAAACCTTTTGACTTGCATGCCGAATTGGGTTCTAAATTTGGACCGGAGGGCCGAACCAGGAGTCAAAGTCAAAAGTCAAAGTCTGCTTTATTGTCAATTTCTTCACATGCCAAGACATACAAAGAGATCTAAATTACGTTTCCCACTATCCCACAGTGACAAGACATACTACACAACACAAGAAGTACAAACAAGAAGGCACAAACAATGAATAAATAAGAGCGATGAATAAATAATAAATAAACAAATAACATAATAAATAAGAGTAGCAAAAATGGAGCAAGTGTGCATACAGCAGACGTCAGAATATAGCGCAAAAGTACAGGACGTGACGCAGGAGGGGGGAGAGAGTTCAGGATCCTAACAGTCTGGAGTATGAAGCTGTTGGTGAGTCTGGTGGTGCGGGAGCGCAGGCTCCTGTACCTCTTCCCAGAGGGCAGAAGATCAAACAAAGAGTGAGCGGGGTGACTCACATCACACACAATCGTGGTCGCCTTGCGGGTGTGATGGGAGGTGTAAATTTCCTTCAGGGAGGGGAGTGAAGCACCAATAATCTTACCAGCTGTGGTCACTATGCGCTGTAGGGCCTTCATGTTGCACTCAGTGCAGCTACCACCCCACACAGCGATACAACTGGAGAGGACGCTCTCAATGGTGCCACGGTTGAATGAGGTCATGATGGCCGGAGGAGCACTTGCTCGCCTGAGTTTCCGCAGGAAGTACAGGCGGCGCTGAGCTTTCTTCGCCAGTGATGCAGTAGTGGTGGTCCTGATGTGCACCCCCAGGAATCTGGTGCTGCTCACTCTCTCCACCACAGCACCGTCGATGGTCAGCGGCAGGTGTTGGGTGCGACCCTTCAGGAAGTCAACAACAATCTCCTTGGTCTTGTTGACGTTCAGCAGAAGGTTGTTGTCCCTGCACCACGTGGCCAGAAGGTCGACCTCCGACCTGTATCGAGTCTCGTCGCCCTCGGTGATGAGACCCACCGGAGTCGTGTCGTCGGCATATTTCAGCACGCGGTTGCTGCTGTAAGTCGCAGTGCAGTCATGTGTCAGCAGGGTGAAGAGCAGCGGACTGAGCACGCAGCCTTGGGGGGCCCCCGTGCTCAGCGTGATGCTGGCGGAGATACTGTCGCCAACACGTACTACCTGAGGCCTCTGACAGAGGAAGTCCAGTAGCTAGTTGCAGAGGTAGGTAGTGAGGCCCAGCTTGTTGAGTTTGCAGATGAGTCGCTGTGATACAATGGTGTTGAATGCAGAACTGAAGTCCACAAACAGCAATCGCACATACGAGTCCCTCCTCTCCAGGTGGTGGAGGGTTAAGTGGAGGGCAGAGCAGATGGCATCCTCAGAGGACCGTTTGGCTCGGTACGCAAACTGGAAGGGGTCTATGGCGGGGGGGAGAATGGACCTGATGTGCTCCATGACAAGCCGCTCAAAGCACTTCATGATGATGGGTGTCAGTGCCACGGGGCGATAGTCATTGAAGCAGGATGGAGCAGGTTTCATCGGCACAGCTACGATGGTGGCAGCCTTGAAACATGATGGGACGATGGCCTGCTGCAGGGAAATGTTAAAGATGTCCGTGAATACACCCATCAGCTCCCCAGCGCAGTCCTTCAGCGCTCGACAACGGATGTTCTGGGCCCGCCGCCTTACGGGTGTTGATAGCGACAAGCGTCCTCCTCACGCTATCGGCACAAGGGCTGCTCGTGTGGAGGCGGAGGGGTCTTCAGCGGGCAAGTGCTGTTCTGAGCGTTAAAGCGAGCAAAGAAGCGGTTCAGATCGTTGAGCAGACGGATGTTGCGCTCACAGCTCTGCGGCACGGGCTTGTAGTCCGTGATGGTCTGAATGCCTTGCCACAGGCTCCGTGCGTCCCTGCTGTCTTTGAAGTGGGCGGTAATCTTGCAAGAGAATGCCCTCTTCGCTTCCTTGATGCTCCGGGACAGGTCGGCCCTCGCTGTTCTCAAGCCAGCGTCATCCCCAGCTCTGAAGGCTTTGTCCCTGGCCCTCAGCAGCCTGAGGACAGCCCCTGTCAGCCATGACTTCTAGTTAGCCCGAGTGACGATGCATTTTGTGTGGGTCACATCATCAATGCACTTCGAGATGTAAGTAGTGTTTGTGTGAAGTAATATAAATGACATGTAAAGGTCATTGCATAAAAGGTTTTGGCCTTTAGTAGGTAGTAAAGCATGGATATTCAAAAAAAGTTTTTTGAAAACAAATGCATTTATTAACAGCATTAAAAAAAAAAAAACATCCCTAAAAAACAGAAGTGAGGAAACGGAAAACACTTCCTTAAAGTAAGCCTTAAGAACTTTAAGGGTTAAGATTAGTTACAAACAGGTGGTGCATCAATGTCCTTGAGCATCCTGCATTGTTTGAAAATGAGAATGGTCGCTAGTTTCAATCCCTGGTATTTGTACAGCTCATATTCAAAATGCATTTTTTTACAACAAACTTGAAAGCCTCCCCTTCATTTTCAGTGGGAACAGTGTTGTTGGTCTCCATTTTTTTGCTAGTGTGTCATAGTCTGGAGTAAAATTTGTTGTGGCAATTCTTAGGAGAGATCCGAGGTGTTGGTCCGTTTACCTAGATCTGTGACGGGTTGATGTTGATGTTCATGTGGCTGAACGTCACGTCGCGTACGTCGAGCCAAATTGTCCACTCTTTTTAAACACTCGGCACTCAGTGTCCACCTTGCTTTTCCTTGGGCCACTCATTTTAATGGAATGATTCCAGGGGAAGGTTTGTGGGTGGTTTTAGCGTAAAACTGTATCGCGAATTACAAGAATGCTGACGTCACAGCCCACGCTCTAAATTCGGCACTGATAGAAATAGAGCGCGAGTGCGCTGTGTCCGTACTACTGAATACGTACACGCACTTGTGAGTGTGCACCGAGCTTTCTGACACGGCTTCCGGTCGTAAACGTGCAGGCGAGCGGTTCCCCATCTACTGGGGAAACGCAGTCATTGCAGGCAAAATGACTAAAAAAAAAAAAAGTTTAATAATACAATTTATTCAGGGTTGGCGGGCCGGATTAAATGGCCCCGTGGGCCGGATGTGGCTCGCGGGCCGTAGTTTACCCATGTCTGTCCCTAATAGATTTTTTTTTTTCAGAGACAGAGAGCATTCTGTCTGACATTGGATGAAGCAAGATTATAAAATAAAGACATTTCAATCCTAAAGTCAGGAGAACTAGTTGATTGGCTGTGTCAAGGCTATACAAGTATTTGCACAGGAAAATAAGAGAGATTAAGTTATTAAAGTTGAGACAACAAGAATTTTGATGAATCTATTGGCAGTTATTTTGTTGATCCTTTTTTTCTTTTTGGGGAAGTGAGCGGGTTATCAGAATCCTTGAGAGAGGAAAAACAGGAAACAGCTGTCTCAAAAAAAGGAACTGGCAGCAGTCTTGAGTGAGACTACTGTGGCCAGCAGTGGTTCCCAGCTGATTTACAGGGAAATTAGTGTGAATTACACAATCCTCACATATCAGATCAATTTTATTTATTTTTTAATTTCAAACAATTTTTGCTGAAAACAATCAAGAAAATATTGGAGAGTGACTAAAGAAGATGGACCTGCTGAAAACGTTGTGGAGGCAGTCCAATTGCCACGAACAATATCTTTATGCACGTGTCCAGCGCACACACGCACAAGACTGATGAGATGTCAAAAGGAAATGAGCTTGCAGACAGATCCGCAGATGCAGACACCGTAAAAAGAGACGGATCAAGAAAGGATGGAGATCTGAAAGCCCATTGGGGCTTCATCCCTAAGAGGAGTTACCGACGCAGAGGAAGAACGCCCGGCGACGCACAGGCAGGAGAAGTCACTCCTGCAGTACTGGAAAGACTGTTGGAGGTTGTGAACAGACACGCAGGACGCGTGAGAGTCATAACCGATAGCCGTTATGGTGAGGAAGCCCTCAAAGACATTCTGGCCATTTGGGAAGAACATGGCTACGGGGGTGTGAAAGGAAGACCGGATGGGCCCTAGGAGGGGGCCTGCTGGTAAAGAAACAAAGTTCATCGATACGTCAGAGAAAGGAGAATTATAGTTGTAGGAGTTGAGAAATGGGACAAGAACCCTCGCAGAAAGTGGTCCCAGATGTGTCCGTGAAGCAAGTGGTGTCGGCCATACAGTTAGCGCTAGATCACAGGGGCCCCTTGTCTACACGGAAGGAGTTGGAGAAGCTGGAGCTTTGGATTTCCGAAAGTGCAATTCGTGTTGCCTTACGTGAACTGTGTAACAGGTACAGCTCAGGTCGCAGAGGACAGCGAACAGACGGATTGACTTTCAAGCACTGTGCCATGGGGGCCAGTTTGTCGCTGGACCCATGCGAGTCGATTGCGCAAGAGGTGAGAAGTACCTTGTTGTGCTTGTGGACTCTTTGTCGAGATATGTAGGGCTGAAAGCTGTGTAAGCCAATGACAACAGCGTGATCAAGACGTTAGAAGAAAAGGTATCCAGAGGGTGAGCAGTTGAAACCATTGCCAGCTTACCCGATTCGAACTAAGAAGTAACCAAAAGAACCAGATCACAGCTGACAACTTAGCTGTCCCCGCCTTCGTGTGTTTGGCCGCATGCAAAGGTGCGGTTATCAAGAACACCGAACGGAAAAATGGCCGGTCGGGCCCTGGACCTGCTGAGAAGAGCCACACGGGGCTGTGTCCCTCGGCGACGTGACTCTTTTTATTGGAACAAGGACGACGAAACACCGTGTGAGCATCTGTGAGCATTGTTGTCAAGTGGAAGGAGTCTAAAGTGAAGACCCAGCCATCTAGGAGGAAGACAACATCGGTGCTTCGGAGACAAGACACGTGGACTGACTTTTTGACGACTCCCGGAGCCTCTGTGGCCCTGGGTCTCCAGATGTTATACAAGACAAATAGGGAACTAGTGAGTGAGTATACTCACTGTCCACGCTATGTTGAGTTGACAGGGTAACTCCCCAGCAACGGTGATGTAGAATGGTGCGAATTTCGTGGTGCAAATTTTGTAATTTTAACGCACCGGCGAACTTTGCTAATCTAACATTAGATTTGATTTGCAAATGTAAGTAGAGGATAAATTTGTTCGAAGAAATTTGATCCTCTAGGAGGGGGAGGGTCAAGCACAATGGTACAGCAATGCCTAGTGTGTCCCGTTACCCAAGACCAAAAGCAGCGGTTACTGAGAGGAGAAAGCAAAAAACAAAAAGAGAAGTACCGGAGGAATTTGCATCCCAGGGCCCAACTTCCTTCTTTTTTGATTTGTAAACGTCTCCTTAACAGGGCTCCAAAAAGCCTGTCTCGGAAGGCGTTAGTCAGAGAGTGTCAAAAAGTATTTGATAGAATAAGTCCTGATTCTATAATGTTGAAAGAGTTTGTAATGACTGTTAGGGTTTTCCAGGTTATCTTTATCGTAGGATTATGTTGGAATGTAGACTGTAATGATTAAATCAATCACGTCTGGCCCTCACAATGTAATAATTAAATCAATCACGTCTGGCCCTCACAATGCAGAGTCTGTTTCCCACAATAGTGTAAAACACCCCCTGCTCTGATCTTATCAGAGGCCGGGGGTTCACCAAACCTGTCCACTCCCACCCCCACTCTGTTCCTCCTAATAAATATGCCCTTGCAGGGAGGAGACTTTTAGACTTCATTCGATAATCGCTGTTCAGACAGCGACGAATGGACTCTCCACCTGCAGGTGTCTAAAAGAACTTGCTTGTCTTCTGTTTCGTTCTTGCAAAATAAGTTGGAGTGAGCAAATCTCTAACATTTTGGTGCCGAAACCCGGGATCCTCATACCCACCATCTGACCGGCGAAGGAGGACGTGCTGCATTGTCGACAAGCCAGCGTCCATTAGGAGGACCTGGAAAAGAAAGTCCTGGGAAGAGAATTCTTCGCTGGGCCAGCATCTTAGGTCTGCCTTCGTCTGACAGAGGTGGATTGACGGGATCCGGCGGTGCAACGAACCAGGGGACAAGTAAGTTAAAGCGCTAAAGATACGGCTTTGGTTTGTCCGAGCTATGAGATTCGGCTTTGGTTTGTCCGAGCTATGAGATACGACTTTGGTTTGTCCGAGCTATGAGATACGGCTTTGGTTTGTCCGAGCTATGAGATTCGGCTTTGGTTTGTCCGAGCTATGAGATTCGGCTTTGGTTTGTCCGAGCTATGAGATTCGGCTTTGGTTTGTCCGAGCTATGAGATTCGGCTTTGGTTTATCCGAGCTATGAGATACGGCTTTGGTTTGTCCGAGCCATGAGGCCTAAAAAAGCGCTGGAGTTAGTGTGATTGAGTGTGTGACTGGTAGGATAAATTGACTAAGAAGCAGTTCTAGCGTTGATCCATGGCAAAAAAACAGGCTAGTAATTTGTTGAAAGGTCAATTTAAACCTGCATTGAGGATCCTCAAAGAAATAAATAAGTAATAATAGTAATAATAATAATAATAATATTTTTGAGACAGAGATTGTAAAACCTAAAACTACTAGAATTAAGATGGGAAATAAAAACGGTAAATCTCTACCTCTTGACGGAGATGAGAAGTACATGGCGAGTAGATTTCTTAATTGTATGCAATACATGCCAAAGTGGAAGAAAAAGTATGGTGTAGAAGGGAAGTTGAAAGTTGAAGTGTGGAAGATAGTGGTTGAAGTTTTGGAGGACAGTGTGGCTAGGAAGATAGGACTGAAAAAGAAAAGAAAAGAGAGTGAATTGGATTGTGCTAAAATGTGGTTGAAAGCTTCACAAGAAAGAAGAGAACAAATCCAAAAGACAAAAGATAGAAAGTTGAAAAGTGATGAGGCCGCCATTCAATTGAGATTTGAAAAAGAATTCAGGGTGCATAGTGGCATCCCATTCAATGATACAGCTGAGAGTGCTTATCAACAACAGCTTAAAAATGCGCTCCTCACTAATTTTCGCCCTGAAATAGGCAACTGGGTGAGGAAACATTTGGTGGAAGTGGATGTTGCAAGTGTGACAACAACTATGCAATGGGCCAGACATGCTGAAAAGGTGATCAAAAAAGGCAAAAGTTCTGATGTATTTCATCTAGATAATGATGATGATGAACTAGATGAAGATACAACAGTCTTCGTCCAAGGGTCCCAGCTAGGCAGAGGGAGAGGTAGAGGCCAACAAGGTCGCAGGCCGCCATATAATTCAAAACCCCCACGAGATTCTGACAACTGTTGGAACTGTGGGAGACGAGGACACTTCACACGAGAGTGTCGTTTTGCAAAACAATATCAATCAAAGGGTGGAGGAAGGAGCAGAGAAAAAGCCAAATTTTTAGCATGACAAGCTTCCTCCTCTTTGACCGCTTATGCTCATACAGAGAAAGAAAGAATAGATGCCCATATGACAGCAAAACATGTCATTGTCAGATTATTAGAATTTTTTTTTGATTATTAGAAGTCCTGTCCATCCAAGAAGTATGACAATGCTGTTTGTATTACAAATGACTAGAGCTCAAATTTGTGGTACACTGAAGTTAAAATATGCAAATCAAGTGGTAAAGAAATGCAACTTGCTTCTAGAAGATAAATAAATAAAATTAGAATGTGCTGTCCTCGTGTGCATGGGAGGGACCAGCTCATGATCGACCACAGGAAATGGCCAGCCTGTGACGAATCATTGTTGCTGGGAACTACCTTTTGCATGCGAGAGCTGTGCATGTGTGTGCGTATATGTTAAAATGATGAACATTGGCTAAAGTTTTAGTATAAAAAAATTTGCTAGACTGTGGTCTATCCAATTTGCACCGCAGAACAGAAATGATTTCGAAAGATAAAAATGAGAGGAAAAAGAGAGAAGTCTGTTTGCGAGCAGAAACTAATCCACACTAGTGCATGTTAAGTGTCGAGCCCACATGAGAAATTCGAAGAAAAAAAATGACAGAACATGCTTTCAGGAATTGGAAGAAGCTAAGTTGTGAATTTAAGATTTTGCAATGCTACATTTAATAGGAATAATTGATTGGTTGTGTTATAAGATTATGCAAAATTCTAAATGCAAGCTAAATCTGAGAGATTGAGTTCTTCAAATTTAAAAACAAAGAAAAAAATTCAGATTAATTTGCCAGTTGTTTGTTTTAGTTAAGTTTTTTTGAATTGGTGGATTGTTCTACCAGGAAACCTGAGTTGGAAATGATATATGAATGTTGTGTGGTGAGCTTGGATGAATTGGGACCAATGTGATAGAAAGACTCCTTTTTGGAGACTGCGTGTGAGATGCAAATGAACATTGATGAATGATAGCCTGAATGAAAAGAAATTACAGGTTGAATGGTTGAAGTTGTTGGCGACTACTATAGAGAATTAGTAGAGCGACTTTGATGAAAGAGTGATTTTGAGCAGGTTGAATGTTAGAAAGAAACGCGTAGCTTTTGGATTGATAATTAACTAGAAAAAAAATGGAGAACCAGTAACACATGTAGAAGATGTGTGAACTGAGAAATTGAGAAGCGTTTTGGAAAGAAAGTCAAATTAAATGATGATGGAATCGTATGTAGTAAAGAACGCATTCTCCCAAAAAGTTTGTCAAGGTGTGAGGCATGGGCGTTGCCAAGCCTCAAAAGGGGGGGAGTGAGTAGGACAGATAGTGGAAGATAGTAATAATACAACACTTTATGACAATGAATTTTCGAATACATTTGGTGTTATATTGTGGTAATTTTTTTGTTCTGGTGTAGATAGGTTAGCAACACGAGAGATTTAGAGGTTCAAAAGAAAGACAGTTAAAAGAAAACATTTTTGATTTGGACAATTGCAGGCTAACAGGAACATGAGAACGATAAGAACTACGAGGTGGGATCCAATTTCATTGGGGAGATTGAGAATTCACAGCACCATACTCTAAGTCACATTTTTGAGCAAGCATGACAATAACATGTGAGAGGTCAAGACATACAGATCAGGGCTTGATGTGGAAAGCAGACCTCGATGAGTTGATTTTCAATAATGATACTGAAGACAACATACTGTCCGATTAAATTGGAACTATAGATAGATAAAATGTAGCTCAAAAATAGGATGAGTTGCAGGATTTACGATATAAAAACGAGACCGCTGTTATTAGAAGAATTTGAAGTTTGGTAAACAAACATTACCAGCAAATTGATGGAAGCAGCTACATTTGGAGATAGTCTTACAAGTGTTCAAACCAGCCTGTCATTCTCAGTGTCAGGGCCCCTGAAACCCAATCCGAGTCTTCGCCTGCAGCCGTGAACAACCACAAAATGGTGCCTGGCTCTGAAGCACCTTTGACCTTTGGCGAAGGACAAGAAAAGACTGCTGTTGTGCTTGGAGGAGGACAAGTACACTCCGGAGGAAATACAACATCCTCGGGGACGGAAAAGACAGTGAAAAGCGGAGGAACTCACAATGATGAAAATTGACTCATTTGAACAATGGACTCATTCAAGAGTGATGGATGGGGTCGCTCTGAAGCAACAACAAAAGAAAACCAACTTGATAGGGTGAAGTGCGGCAAAAAGATATGGACTTGGAGTGTCTGACAACCAAATCGCACTCCTTGCTACGGCGTTCCCAAATTTGGTGAAGCTTGGTTCAAAGTGGAAGGGAGGTTCATTGTGCACTGAGTTTGACAGAACTGAGGAGATTTGATAAATAAATAAATAAAAATTTGAAAAATACGTAGGGCTACAGATTATAATCAGAGATTGAACGGATTTGGATAAAACAAATAGGCTAAAACGGTAGGAAACAAGAGCAAGATCTTATATTTTGGCTCATCAAGCTTAAGACGTAGAGGTCGAGTTCTATAAATTTTAGAACAGGACATTTGGCAGTCAGGAGGAAGCTAGGTTGCTCAATGTACCTACTCAATACAATAGTAAGGTTTTTTTATACCACAGTGGAGGTTGGATGGTCAGAAAGTTAGGTACGTTCAATTTTTGACATTCACACAGTCATGCATAGGAGTCACAAGGCGACAGTTAACAAGACAATGACTGCAATAGGGGCCACCTACGACTGCACCGACATGGAAAAGTAGAAGTGAGAGAGCAGAGTATGGGATTATATGCTAAAACGTCTGCTATACAGTTACCAATAGGAGATTCTATCAAGAGAAGCTGCATGAGAGATGGATTAGAATCTCTTTGTCTGCGTGGGTGCGTGTGCGTGTGTGTGTGTGTGTGTGTGTTCACACCCTGTGTGGGTGCGAGCGTGTGAGGACAAAGAAGGCATGGATAAGACAATCTCTTTTAAACCAGGAGGCAATAAATGGGAACGCCCCTGTCATAAATAGTTTTTGGTTAAAGGGAATCATTAGGAAGTGTTCAAACTCTTCCCGCAAACATTCCTATTTGCCAGTTAAATGGGCACTACAATTGACTACGAGAGTTGCAAACAACAGATGAAGAGCAGTCCTTGGCAGATTATATGATCAGGATGCTCAAACTGTGTCAAAGACAAATTTACTGCCGCTTGATCTTTCCTCCTCACAGGTCGACAACCCCATCAATCCAGGAGACTGGGTCTACATCGAGGTCATCAAAGGAAGGAACTGGGCCAGCCACGACGGGAGGGACCATTCCAAGTCTTGCTGACTACACATGTTGCACCCAAGGTTGCAGGACCCACAAATGCATTAACGACGACTGCTCTCCAGGAGGAAACTGGATGGGAGCTTTGGACATCACCGCTGTGTGCCAGGATGAGAGAGCCGTTTTCAAGGTGTAAGGGCTCTACTACCAACATGGCTGCACCATCGGACGGGACCTACTTCAGCCAGAAGTTCAGAGGCACTGCCCCACCTGCATCCTATGAGTGCACGTGCCTGTTCAGTACGGATCATGGTTTTGTGGTCACAGGAGTTGTCCGATGCTGCCTGCCAACTGGACAAGAGTGTGTGCGCCGGTGTGTGTGACAGACCTCACCTACAGACTAGAACATCATCAGCTGACGAAAACACGGGCACATATACAACTTCTTAGACGTGACAGTTGTGATAATGATAATGAGACGTGGATTGCGTAGGTGCTGTTCTGTTGAGCATGTATTACGGAAACTTGTTGATTTGACCATCGAAAATGCTTCGCAAGTGATGGATACAATGATGTACTGTTTCTGTGTTTTTCTTTTTATTTTTTGTTATTCATAGCATTCTGGCCGCCTGTGGCAACGGGGCCGTGTAAGAATTTTCCTGCTAATAACATCTGGCCAGCAGGTTTTTCGCTTACACAATAAGTTTGATCTGGGGTGTTGAGGTAATGCCTCATCTTCACTGGAAAGTGTTGCTATCATTGTTTGTTGTTTTTATTTTTACCATTCTTCTTTCTTCATTATACATATATATATGTTTTTTCTTACTTGTCTTTGTTGTTTGGGGTGACATAATCATATGATAAAACAGGAGGGAGATGTTAGGGTTTTCCAGGTTATCTTTATCGTAGGATTATGTTGGAATGTAGACTGTAATGATTAAATCAATCACGTCTGGCCCTCACAATGTAATAATTAAATCAATCACGTCTGGCCCTCACAATGCAGAGTCTGTTTCCCACAATAGTGTAAAACACCCCCTGCTCTGATCTTATCAGAGGCCGGGGGTTCACCAAACCTGTCCACTCCCACCCCCACTCTGTTCCTCCTAATAAATATGCCCTTGCAGGGAGGAGACTTTTAGACTTCATTCGATAATCGCTGTTCAGACAGCGACGAATGGACTCTCCACCTGCAGGTGTCTAAAAGAACTTGCTTGTCTTCTGTTTCGTTCTTGCAAAATAAGTTGGAGTGAGCAAATCTCTAACAATGACAACTTCTTCCTTTTTAAATAGTAAACGTCTCCTTAACAGTGCTCCAAAAAGCCGTCGAGGAGGACGTTATTCAGAGAGCATCAAAATGTAATGTTGAAAGGTTTTGTAATATCAACTTCCATTTTATTTTTGTGTTTTTATTTTGGAAGCAAATGTGAGCGATAAACACCTGCCGGCCAGTCCCTCTGCCATGCGGAGGGATTGACCATTCTATGTTCTAAACTTGTGTGTCTATGTGTTTTCGACAAGTACGTGTTTTGAATGCACCCAGGTGCATTCTTAGTAGATTGAATCTGTCAAAATTCGCCTGGACGGTCGGAAGGGCAGCTGTGGGGAGCTGTGGCTTTCCCACATCCCCGCCGTCCTTACATGGCTTGCCCCTGATGTCAAGCGAGGAGAGCAGGCTGAGTTGGAGCGCCTTAGATGGGGTGGCTACTCTGACCTGATGACTTCAGCAACGCAACTCGATACGTCCCATGGCCCACCGAGACCATGGGTTGTCCTCGTTTTGAGACAGGGTGATACCCTGTCGCACCATCTGGCCTCTCGTTCACACGGCTTGGCGCCACCTGGATGGATCACGATACTTCACGTCCCACTGGCGGTGTGGCCGGTGTGTGGCTGTTGGCCTGGCTCGTCGTCCTGTGTCCGAAGACTTCTACACCTGGGTAGGGACCCGATGCTGCTCCTGTCATGGCTGTGCGACCCTCCCCTCGGCGCGGAGGACTTTGCCTTGGTCATTGGTCCGGTGACGGCTTCTTCTTCAAGCCATCGCTGAGAGGGCCGACAACGTCAACGACAACGTCATCGACAACATCAACGACGTCGACGACAACGTCAACGTCGGCAACAACAACGACAACGTCGGCAGCGATGGCAACGGCAGCAACGACGACATCAGCGTCCGTCACGGCGGCATGTTCATTCAGTACCGTGTGGAGCGCTTGCTTCGGACCCTGGCGTGACTTGCGGGAAAGGGCTGTTTCAGCCCGCCCGACGGACTGATCCCTCATTCCTCTACCAGGGAAGTTGTGGAAATTTCTTTGCTCTGAGGACGAGATGCCAATGTGGCTCCCAACTGTGGTGGAGGGCAAGGTAGTTCTGTTGCATGTCCGAAAATTCGAGGAGGGGGTGTCAAGTGACATGGTGGTATAAGATGGTATATAATTTGGTATCGAAATTGGCCCAGGCACATTGGCTATTCTAAAACATGTAGTAGTTCCAAAATTTCACCAGGAGATGGTGTTAAAGCTTGACATAGGGGTGACCTGATGGAAACTAACAAATCTAATAAATTAAATTGTTAGCAATTGGGACGACACGACCTGTTCAAACACGTAGCAACACACAATTTTGGAATATGATTTTGCTATGCCATAATTTTAAGCTGTAACAGCTTGAGCAATATCAATATATATGTTAAAGTTAGAAGAACCCATTATTATGGCTAAGTATGATTATGTGTTAAGTTGATCTTTACTAGACAAGATATATGTTATTAATGTTGCAATGTTTTATCCAACCTGTATTTAACATTGGTGTTCTATCTATACATGAATGTATTAAATTGAGAGGAGACATCAAGGGCTAATAGTGAAAGAACGAGCAAAACAGGAAACAGCAGCAGAGAACAGTCATGCGCAATGGTTGCTGTATTGAGCAAGGTGAAGATTGCGCAACCCTCACATATCAGCTGAGAAATCCGCTGAGACAGCATTAAAATATCAGCTGAGAAATCCGCTGAGACAGCATTAAAATATCACCTGGAAAATCAGATGAGGTCATGCATTCCTAGCATACCAGGCATACCAGGCATTCCAGACATTCCACACATTCCGATGAGCCTATAAAAACTTGGCTTCGGACGAGAGAAGGGCTCTTCCTGGTCAGGGCGATGGCCCTGTTGCTGCCCGGAGTAAAGAACGCCGTTTAGATGAAAATGGATTTTTCGTGCTCTTTTGAGATTGGACCAAAATCCACTAAAATGAATTTCCAGAGTCTTTAGATTGGACTTTGTCAAATTTTAAGCTTCGAATTGGACTTTGTCAAATTTTAAGCTTCGAGGAAGGCAGAGGAGACAGCCGCTTCTGGCAGAAAGGGGAAGACGCCAACGTAACGGCGTTGGCTAATGTCCTCATCAGCAGACCTTTCCTCTTTTTAAACAAAATTCGGATTTTGTAACAAAGGAGAGCTGATCACTCGACTTGTTCAACCAAATAGCATTTTAGACCTTTTGTCTCCTCTTTTGTTCTGAGAGTGGTGAGTGGAATTATTGTTTGTTCGACTTGTAATTCTTTTTCTTGCTTATTCATTAAATTTCTTCTTAATCCTTAATTGGGTTATCGATTATTTCGTATTAACTATGTTGAGCATGGTTTTATATGCAGTAATTAGAACTTTAAATTTTCTTTATTTCCCTATCATAGTCATTCTTTAAATCTGTTCAATTCTTTTTAAAGTGAAGACAGCTTTAATCCTTAACATCAGGTATTGTCAGATCTGGTTCAAAATAGTTATCTCAAAATCAACTAGGGCGAATGCACGCTAGTGTAAATAATGAATCCCTGAGGTCTTGACAAAGATATCTAAATATATCCGAGATTTAACAAAAGCCTCAAATGACGACATGTCTCAATTTTTGTTACCAGGCATGCGAGCGTCGTTTGACTTCAACGGGATTGGCGTCATATAGGGATTAGATCGATTCTTTCAGAGTTAATTTAATAAAGGTGGTTATCAACTCGGACGAGTCTCTTTACCCCCGGCTCATTTAACCCTTTAATGGGAAGCCGGTCGCTTAAATATAATAAGTGCAGATTTGACAGGTGGATAATTCCACTCACCAATCTCAGAACAAAAGAGGAAACAAAATGTCTAAAATCCTATTTGGTTGAACAAATCGAGTGATCAGCTCTCCTTTGTTCCAAAATCCGAATTCTGTTTAAAAAGAGGAAAGGTCCGCCGATGAGGAGATTAGCCAACACCGTTACATTGGCGTTTTCCCCTTTCTGGCCGTGAGGAGCGTAGCCAAAAAAGTAAAATTGGCGTCTTCCCCTTTCTGCCCGGAGCGGCTGTCTCCTCTGCCTTCCTCGAAGCTTAAAATTTGACAAAGTCCAATTCGAAGCTTAAAATTTGACAAAGTCCAATTCGAAGACTCTGGACATTCATTTTAGTAGATTTTTGTCCAATCTCTAAAAGCACGAAAAATCCATCTTCGTCTAAACGGCGTTCTTTACTCTGGGCAGCGACACGGCTATCGCCCTGACCAGGAAGAGCCTTTCTCTCGTCCGAAGTCAAGCTTTTATAGGCTCGTCAGCTCCTCTGGCATTACCTCATCGGAATGTGTGGAATGTCTGGAATTCCTGGTATGCTAGGAATGCATGACCTCATCTGATTTTCCAGCTGATATTTTAATGCTGTCTCAGCGGATTTCTCAGCTGATATTTTAATGCTGTGAGGGTTGCGCAATCTTTACCTGACTCTCAGCTGGGAACCACTGGTTGCCTTGGCAACTTTGCTCAAAATAGCAACCATTGTGCATGACTGTTCTCTGCTGCTGTTTCCTGTTTTGCTCGTTCTTTCACTATTAGCCCTTGATGTCTCCTTTCAACTTAATACATTCATGTATAGATAGAACGCCAATGTTAAATACAGTTTGGATAAAACATTGCAACATTAATAACATATAAAAAAACGACGGTATTTTTTTCTTGCCATTATTATTATTATTTTTGTCTAGTAAAGATCAACTTAACACATAATCATTCTTAGCCATAATAATGGGTTCTTCTAACTTTAACATATATATTGATATTGCTCAAGCTGTTACAACTCCTGGTGAAATTTTGGAACTACCACATGTTTTAAAATAGACAATGTGCCTGCGCCAGGGGTCGGCAACCCGTGGCTCCGGAGCCGCATGCGGCTCTTTAGCACACCCCTAGCGGCTCCCTGGAGCTCTTGCAAAAATGCGTGAAAATGGAAAAAGATGTTGTTGGGGTTTTTTGTTTTGTTTTTTTAAATATGTTTTTTAGATGGATTTTAGATCATGACACAAACATTCTTATGCTGTAGAAAATGTATGTAGTTGTAATATATATTAAAAATACAGAATTTCAGAATGGCGCAAAATAGCAAGTGACACAGCACAGTTCAGGAGGGTTGGCCGGCCAAGGTGCCGGAGGAGCTAGCACCTTTCCACCGTGTCAAAGGCGACCGCTCTTGCTGGAATGGCAACTGCATTGCGAGAGGGCTGTGTAGCGTGATCCCTATGGCCTTGAGACCCCGCATCCTAGCCATAGTTCATGAGGGTCACCTAGGCATCGTGAAGGTTAAGCAGCGCTGTAGGGGTCTGGTCTGGTGGCCAGGCATTGACAGGGACATTGAGATGATGGTGAAGGACTGTACAGCTTGCCTAGCCAGTGGCAAGACTGGCCTGCCGCCACCTCCACCTTAACAGCCCCTACCCTGGCCTGCATCAGCTTGATCCCACATCAAGGTGGACATCTGTGGGGAGCTTTGCGGTGCCTCTCACCACCAGCGATTCCTCCTGGTGGCCTATGATCTTCACCCCAAGTGGCCTGAAGTCCTGCCTGTGGGGTCGGTAACCACCAAGGCAGTCGAAGACTTCCTCTCCTCCCTGTTTGCCCGCTGGGGTTTGCCTAACACCATCACCATGGATAACGGCCCCCAGTTCATCTCGGTTGACTTCGCTTCCTTCGCTTCAAAGAATCAAACATGTCAGAACGGCCCCGTATCACCCGCAGGGCGACACCACACGACCAATACCTCGCCAGTCACACCTCACTCTTATTGTTCATGTTCTTGTTTTATTTTTCCTGTGTTGTTTACTTGTATGTGCGTTGTGAACTCTGTCTTGTCACCCTGGGATAGTGTGAAACGTAATTTCGATCTCTTTGTGTGTCTTGACATGCGGAAGAATTGACAATAAAGGAGACTTTGACTTTGACTTGGACATAGCTCGTCACGTGGCACAATAATCCACAGAGCTATGCAGGTAAACTAGTAGTCTTCCCAGTTTACCTAGATAGGTTGACTATGTTTGAGTCTGTTATGTTATATTGCACTAACTTGTTGTCGTGGGTTGGCATTCTGCGAAGGGGGTGTGAGTGTTGTATGTGACCTTGTGTCGCAGTACAAGCGTGTGACGTGACTGCTGTAAAAGCGTGGGTTGTCGTAAAAGTGTTGAGTGTGTGTATTCTTGGGAATAAAATGACAGTGAGCACGTAGCCGTTGTCTGCGTGTTTGTGAACACAACACTAGGCACATGCACAAATGTCACACATGCACACGCATACCCACACCCACACACACAATGACCTGTGCACTGCCTGGATTGACTACAAAAAAGCCTACGACTCAGTGCTGCACAAATATATACTACAGTGCTTCGTTCTGTCATATCAATAGGATTGTAAAAACTTTCATCAACAACTCAACGAGGCAGTGAAAAACCACATTGGAAGGTAAGAAGCTCTATCCCCACTGGTGGTCTGCATAGGCCTAAACCAGGGGTGGGCAAACTTTTTGACTTGCGGGCCGAATTGGGTTCTAAATTTTGACCGGGGGGCCGAACCAGGAGCAGATGGATGTAGTGTTTGTGTGAAGTAATATAAACGACCTGTAAAGGTCATTGCATAAAAGGTTTTGGCCTTTAGTAGGTAGTAAAGCGTGGATATTCAAAAAAAGTTTTTTGAAAACAATTGCATTTATTAACAGCATTAAAAAAAATCCCTAAAAAACTGCTATCAGTGATTCTCATAAAATACGACACTCCTATTATGAATAACAGTCTCCATCACTTCAGTGCCTGCAGGTCAGATTAATGAAAGATGTTTATCCTATGAGATCACATCAAACGGCAAACATTCTGACCAAATATATCATCTTGAAGAATCAGTGAAAGCATACATCTAAATAAAGTAATCAAAACGGCAACACGGTGAGGGGTATCTGAAAATCAGAGCAGAGTTTTAACTCACAAACACCTGGTAACAGAGGTGAAGAAACGGGAAACACTTCCTTAAAGTAAGCCTTAAGAACTTTACAGGTTAAGATTAGTCACAAACAGGTGGTGCATCAATGTCCTTGAGCATCCTGCATTGTTTGAAAATGAGAATGGTCGCTAGTTTCAATCCCTGCTATTTGTACAGATCATATTCAAAATGCATTTTTTTACAACAAACTTGAAAGCCTCCCCTTCATTTTCAGTGGGAACAATGTTGTTTGTGTCCCTTTTTTTGCTAGTGTGTCATAGTCTGGAGTAAAATTTGTTGTGGCAATTCTTAGGAGAGATCCGAGGTGTTGGTCCGTTTACCTAGATCTGTGACGGGTTGATGTTGATGTTCATGTGGCTGAACGTCACGTCGCGTACGTCGAGCCAAATTGGCCACTCTTTTTAAACACTCGGCACTCAGTGTCCACCTTGCTTTTCCTCGGGCGACTCATTTTAATGGAAGGATTCCAGGGGAAGGTTTGTGGGTGGCTTTAGCGTAAAACTGTATCCGAAAGCTCGGCGCGCAAATTACAAGAATGCTGTCGTCATAGCCCACGCTCTAAATTCGGCACTGATACAAATAGAGCGCGAGTGCGCCATTTCCGTACTACTGAGTACGTACGTACACGCACTTGTGAGTGTGCACCGAGCTTTCTGACACGGCTTCCGGTAGTAAATGCGCAGGTGAGTGGTTCCCCATCTACTGGGGAAACGCAGTCATTGCAGGCAAAATTACCGAAAAAAAAAAGTTTAATAATACAATTTATTCAGGGTTGGCAGGCCGGATTAAACGGTCCCGTGGGCCTGATGTGGCCCGCGGGCCATAGTTTGCCCATACATGGCCTAAACCCATTCAGTCAGATCAGAACCAAGAGTGGCTATGTGCACCAGTTCAAAAGTGTAACAATGATCCCCCATCGCCTCTACATCAGGTATTGTCAACTGGTGGACTGCAGCCCTCTAGTGGTCCGTGGCGGTATTGCAAGTGGTCCGCAAAATCAGAAATGGAAAATAATTGTAACACCTAAAAATTGATTCATTATTTAGACTTATTTCATTTTCCAGCTGCCAAGTGGCATGGTGGTACAAGATGGTGCATATTAATTGGATACTGGATTTGGCCTAGGCAAACTGGCAATCCTAAAACATGTAGTAATTCCCAATTTCACCAGAACATGGTGCCAAAGCTTGATGTGAGAGACCTTTTGGGGGCCTAGTAAGGCGTTACTTATAAGTTAGTTCCTCAAAATTAACTTTTGTTAAACAGGTAAAGGGGGGTGACTGGTTGATCTAGTCCAGGGGTCCCCAACCCCCGGTCCATGGACCGGTACCGGTCCGCGGAGCATTTGGTACCGGTCCGCACAAGAAAGAAAAAATAATTGCATTATTTCCGGAATGATCTTTTATTTTGAAAGAGAAAGCTAATGAAGTAAGAGAAGGGTTACAGCGATATAACGGCATAGCTCAAGCTACCTAGCTAATCACATGTGCCAAAGAGGCCTATTCTAACAGCGTCATTCCATTAAGTTAAAATTTTCTCAAGCTTTTCAAACTTTTGCTTGAAGCAATCGGAAAATGATTGAAAAGTGACTAAAGAAGCTATGAGGAAGTGGTGTAGCTGCTTGGAAGGGCACGCGCTTATGCGCTTCCCTGACTAATCAACATTTGTTTAATTGATAAGAAATGGAACCTTCTGCTACAGGACTTAGGGTCCATTCCTCCAGTAACCAAGATCAGAGAATCTCCTTTAAAACAGGAGGCAGTAAATGGGATAGCCCCTGTCATAAATGGTCTTTGGTCAGGAGGAATCATTCGGAAGTGCTCAAACTCTTCTCGCAAACTATTTGCCCAGTTCAAAAGGCCAATAGAATTGACTAGTGAACGATACAAGATTTGCAAAAAGCAGACGATGAACAGTCCTTGGCAGATAGCATGATCAGAGCACTCAAACTGAAAGATGTGTCAAATGCAAATTTACTGCCGCCTGATCTTTCTTCCCCACAGGTCAACAACCGCTCCAAGCCAGGAGACTGGGACGACATAAAGGTCATCAAAAAAGGACAAACTGGGCCAGCCATGGTGGGAGAAATCATTCCAAGTCTTGCTGACTAACCCCACCACACTTAACGTTGCTAGAAGGCCCAGCTGGATTCACCTCAGCCACTGGAAGTTACAGAGAGTGCTGGACCCCATTTTCGGAGTGGTGGGGAAGTCTGACTATAAAGGGGCCTGATCGTTGAAGGTGGGGCGTCTCAATGTTGGTGAAGAATCCATCGATCCCCACTCTGACTAGGCAATGGGAAATATTGGTGTCTCTGCCATCCTAGTAGCAACGGGGCTCCACATGCCAGGTGGATCCTCTGCTGCGTTGTGGTTGAAGTGTGCTATGGTCTATGGGCTCATCTGAATAGACCAATTGACAATGTCGACCGAGGAAAAAGATGGTCACATGATGAGAACTTTGAGGACTGGTCATGGGACCCCAGAAGCCCAAAGGAAACCAACACTTGGTATCAGTATGTAAAGTTCACTGTGAGATCCCACACACAGGAGGGATGCTATGTGTGTTCCAAACTCCCCCCCTTCCTCCGTGCAAGTTCACCTGGAGGCTGGAGCAATGATTGTCACTGAAATGAAATGCATGTGGGAGGAGTTGGATTTCAACACTGTGCTGTCACAGTCAGTGATGCTACCCCTACTGCCCTGGACTCACAGAAAATAACCTGTGATCGAACTCTTTTGGATTAATCTCAATGTGACTGTTGAAGGATGAAAGATGCCACAAGTGGTCTAAACAAAAAGGCTACCTGGAATGGACTACACGTGTTTCATCCATGAAAACGAAACCCACAAATGCATTAACGACTGCTCTCCAGGAGGAAACTGGATAGGAGCTTTGGACATCACCGCTGAGTGCCATGATGGGAGAGCCATTTCAAGACGTAAGGGCTCTCCTACCAACATGGGACACGAGTGTGTGCACGAGTGTGGGTGACAGACCACATCTACAGGATACAACATCATCAGCTGACGACGGCACACAACTTCCTGGACATCGACGCAGGGCTGTTGCAACCTTTGAACCACATTACCCTGTCAGGGGTGCGAATGTCCCTGACAGCCACAAAGTGTGGTCCGTCGGAGACAAAGTCGTTCATGCACTTTTTCCTTGGATCGGAGTTGGAAAACAATCACGCTTCATCGAGACACTGAACTATTGTTTCCAATCTTTTCTGAATCTCTCTCGCTGCAGGTCAATGATGGACGAAATGGAGAGATTCAGGCTATTGGACTAATGATCTTGCAAAACAGGATGGTTCTGGGCTTGATGACTGCAGAGCAAGGTGGCGTGTTCCACATCATTGGGACTTCCCGTTGCACATACATTCCAGGAGTTAATGACACTCGCATCAACGACGACGTGAACTCACTGAAGAACGTACAGCAGGCCGTGTCAAAAGACAAAGTCCCACATCAATGGGATTTCTTTTCATGACTATTCTCCGGGGCCTGGTGGCAACTGCTGTTGAAACTTGTGACTCCTATGCTTGTTGTGCTGGTATTGTTGTGTTCATTTACGACCTGTGCTATCTCATGTTTGAAGTCAGCTGTATCAAGATCTGTGTCTTCTACCGTAGCTGAAGGGCGAATACAACATCTTAGGCATGTCGGATGCGATGATTTTAATGTGCTGCGGACAGAAGATTGCGATAATGCTGATTAGCTGAACGTTTTTCACAGAAACTTGATGATTTGACCATCGAAAATGCCTCACAAGTGATGAATACAATGATGTTTCTGTGTTTTTAGTTTTCTTTTTCTATCTTCATTATATTTTCTTGCTTATGTTTGTTAATCAGAGTGACAATCATATGATAAAAAGGAGGGATATGTTAGGGTTGATAGATTAGTTTGATCCTATGATTATGTTGGAATGTAACCTGTAATAATTAACCAAATGTGTCCTGTCTTAAAGTACTAGAACAAAGTGCTAAGATCCTTTGAACTGATTGACCAGCTGCAGAAGAAGCAGTCAAAGTTGTTCTGTTTACACAACATCGTAAAACACCCCCTGCTATGATTTGACCAGAGGCCAGAGGTTTCACCATCATCCTGTCCACTCTCACCCCCACCATGTTTCTCTCAATAAATATGCTCTTGCAGGAATCCAAAGTCAGACTTCGTTCGATCATCGCTGTATGCACAGTGACGAACGAGCTCTCCCCTTGCAAGTGTTCAAAAGGCATACTGTCTCCCGTGTGGTTCTTGCAAAATAAGTTAGAGTGAGCACCACTCTAACAGTCACTCTCTGTTAGCTTGTCGTATGTGATAGCATGTTTTTTCTGATGGTGTCTCTTTAGGTTGAAATTCTTAAACAAGGCAACCGTCTCTTTACAAATTAGACAAACACAATTGCCTTGATTTTCAGTGAAGAAGTATTGTAATTCCCATTTGTCTTGAAAGTGACAGCCTTCAATATCAACTTTCCTCATTTTCTTTGCAGTCGGCATGGCAGAAATGAGCGGAAGAGGCGTGGTGCGGTCACCTTTTCGTAATAGGACGAATTACAGTTTCAAGTTTCATGATTTTTTTTATTCAGTTTGACAGTGCAGGCGGGCCATAAATAATACATTATAAGACCGAAGCTACGGGCCGTATGAAATCTGACAGGGGGCCGGATTTGGACCGCAGGCCGGACTTTGGACATGACTGGTTTGACCTAATGAAAGAATACTGGCATACAACCTACGTACAGCCTATAAACGGTTTGTTCCGAACGAGAGCAGTGCTCTTCCTCGTCAGGGTGATAGCCCTGCTGCTGCTGCCCGGAGCAAAGAATGCCTTTATACTAAGATAGATTTTTCGTTCTTTTTGAGATTAGACCAAAATCCGCTAAAATGAATTTCTAGAGTCTTCGAATTGGACTTTGTCAAATTTTAAACTTGGGGATAAACGAGGGGAAAGCGGCTCCTGAGGCAGCAAGAGGGAGACGCCATATTAGGGCATTGGCTTTCTCCTCAAGGCAGACCTTACTTTTTTAAACAAACTTCGCATTTTTCGAACAAGGAGAACTGATCCCTCGACTTTTCCACCAAATAGCATTTTATACCTTTTGTCTCTTACCCGCGTTTTACTATTTTTTTTTAGTTTTACAATTGAGAAAACTTCAAGACTGAATCATTTTTGCTCTATTGAGATTGGTGAGTGGAATTATTGTTGTTAGAAAAATTTTATATATATGTTATCATGCGTTCTCTAATGAGTACTTATTCATAATGTTACTGCTCAGTATGCTTGCTGCTTTGCCTTGCTTATTCTTATCTTGTGCAACAGAACAGAAGGATTACGGCTGGGTCAGGGGCGAGATGACGGTTGTGTCAAACAAGATACTGCTGACATCTCAGCGTCCACCAGAACAGATCGTGAAAACAACACGTCAAATGATGCGTCATGAACCTTCTGATCTTCCTTAAAGAACGTCACTTTCTCTTTTTATCTCTCGGAATATTGCTTAAACTGTTTTGCTGATATAGGCATATCTGCACGCAACACTTTGTGCATTACTTTTTGTTTCTTTTCTTACGAGACGAAGCCTACAATCTCTTCCCCCCCCCCCTCCCCCCCAGGGGCTAATCGTCGTCTCACACTGTGGGTAGGGCATTCCAAATAAAAAGAGCGAGGAGTGTAAACAGATTTTTTAGTGTAGTCAGATTGTAGAAAGCAATCTGTATCTCACTCCTCGCGAGAAAACTCAATATTCTGCCTCACTTGTTTTTTTGTCTGCTGACCCTTTTCTTTTATTCAGATATTCAGTTAGCACGTTGAACCTGACAATTGTTGTTTGTTCGAACAATTGAGACTTGCTATTCTTTTTCTTACTTAGTCATTACATTTCTACTTTATAATCACTTAATTTCGATTAATGATTATTTGGATCTCTTAAGCTCTAAATCTCTTTTGTTTCTCTTTCATAGTCATACTTTGAAACTTTTCAGTTCTTTTTAAAGTGAAGACAGCTTTAATCCTTAACATCGGGAATTGTCAGATCTGGTTCGAAATAGTTATCTTAAGGTCAGCTATGTGCAGGTGTGTGCTAGTGTAAATTAACGAATCTCTGCGGTCTTAACAAAGACAGCTAAATATATCCGAGATTTAACAAAAGCCCCAAATTAAAGGAAAATAGCCGCCAGGAGAAAGGGCGTGGTTATTCTGACGCCGTGTCTCGACCCTAGTTACTCTCCATGAGCGTCGATTGATTTTAGAGGGTTTGGTGTCCTGAAAAGATAAAATTGATTCCTTCAGAATTGATTTCGTATAGGCGGTCAGTACTCAGAAGAATATCTTCCGAAATCCGGTTTATTTAACTCTCGTCTCCCGATGAGAGCAGCGTTAGAGTAGTGGGGACAGAGGAGAGTTTTAACCCTTTAAACGGAGAGCCGGTTGCTTACGTTTGATATGTGCGGATTTGACACAGCTAATTTTGTGAATCATTTACCCATCCAAATGATGTCAAATGTAACTGAGATTCTCGAAATAGACAACATACAGATGCAAATAAAGAGCCTGTATAGGTCTATCCTTTAGTGCAAAATAAAATAATATTCCGCCAAAGAAGTGGGCCCTGAGTTGCTTCTTGGTTTTAATGGTGGTCGCTTGGACAAAACCAGTTGAGAACCCCTGCTCTACATTCATATGGCAAGAACGAGCATGACATCAACCTCCTGATTCACCGAAGAATATACAACAACATGGGAATCATTCAGACTAGATAAGTGTGGTCGAATGATGGTGAGGGAAGATAGTCACAACTGAACGGATTGAACTACCTGAATGTGGGCAATGATCAAACTTGATGGAGCCGATGAAGAACCGAATTCTCCTTTAGTTGTGACCGATCGTTTGGATGTAGTCAATAAGCTGCCTGAAGTAGTAATCACTGATATTTGAAGTCAGAAATGGAGATTACCAGGAACTATAAGTAAGTCAAATACTTTTATCTTTTGATTATCAGTGCTGTTACACCAGTGAGGTGACCTAACCAAATTTCATGACACTGAACGTTTACGCTCACCAGTCAAGGCCATCCTGGGCGGATGCTGATTCCCCAGAAGTTTTTTAAAAAAGGACAGACTACGCAAGGACTTAAGTGGGTCTTTGTCCATCCTTATAATCATCCCCAAAAAAGTAAGTACCGACTGACAGAAACACACCCAGTCTGTCTTGCACGACGCACCGCTTTACCTTGCGTGTTGATTGTGTTTGTATTAGGAGGAAGTGACTTCCCTTTGCTTCAAGTGAACAAGCGAAGGACCTCACCTCGTGTCAAAAACGTTTTCACAAGTTTACTCTGCTGTGTATCTACATTCTCCAGCAAATAGTTGTATGTACTACGTACGTATGTATGTATTTAAATGGGGACAATGGAGACAAGACGAGAAGAACAAACCTTCACACCTTCAAACCTGCAGGGTGAGTCAAACGTGCTAACCAATCAAGCACCATGCCACCAACAGTGTCAAAACCATTATTAATAAAATTACTCCCAGTTCTAAAAAGATGCTGATACCGTGGGTTATACATATGTACCGTTGCACCTCTAGAAGATAGGCACAAACAGTCAGGATCCGTCCCCTACACTGGTAGGCAGAGGGAGGCGACACTCTCATCCATTGGGGTGAACCCAAATGTACAGGCGCCAAGCCATGGTGCAATAAGTATGCACACACTTTGTGCCTCTCACCCTGGGCAACTCCAGAGTGGAAGCGAGTCCAAACCCTCTGGAGAGAACCGGTGGCAAAGCCCAAGCTGTGAGTGGAGGAGAGCCTGACTATATCTAGTTGGAAACACTCTGACCCTGTTTGTGGAGGCAAGTCCGATTATGTCTAGCAGCTCGAGCTCCTTCCCTGTCAGAGAGGTGACATTTCATGCCCCTAGAGCTAGTTTCTGGAGCCAAGGATCGAACTGCCAATATCTTTGGCCACTGCCCAGCTCACATAGCACAGACACCCTTTTTCTCCTCCCCCAGGTGGTGAGCCCATGGGAAGAGGACCCATGTTGCCTTTTCGGGCTGCATTAGGACAGGGTACCATAGGTGCAGGCCCGGCCACTTGGCGCTCGCCATCGAGCCTCACCCTCAGGTCTGCCTCCAGAGGGGGGTCGCCCCCTATGACCCGACTCCAGGCAAGGGAAAGCGTTCACTGATGTTATTCATCATAATAAGGGGTCCCTCACCTAGGATATATTTTCTATGGGTGACCCTGCCAGGGGCATGGACCACTTAGCTCCTAGGATCATGGGGACACGTAAACCCCTTCCAGACCCTCATCTCAACCAAAGTGTAGTTGGTGTGTTTTTACAATAAAGTCATGGTAGTTGGTGTGTTTTTAAAATTAAAAGACAAAACAAAGCTTTTTATTTCATCAAACACTGTAGCATTGGCAACGTGCTGTTTATGAAGAATGAAGTCATGCTGATTTTCGAATTTTGCAGTACTATTATTCAATAATGTTTAACTAAATGTACTTCATTAAAAAAAAAAATCCAATTCCAATGTGCCGTTTTCCCAACGTGCCAATGGCCAGCGCTGCGAGAGCCATTTATGGCTGCTCGCAGTTCTAGTCATGAAGGTCCACGGAGTGAGTTATTGATTTTTGAATGTTCAATTTTGGCCCAAGACAAAAGTGTCAGGTCGGGGGATATGTTCTATGTCTGCATGCACCTCAGAAAGTAGATAGTTGCTCCGCTGAGTGCAGGGAATATCTGCCTCTTGCTCAAAGCCACTTTGGATAGTGCCACTTACCAATGACAGTGACTCTAATAAGGAAAAGGTTTATGTTGGTTGGATGGATGGATGGATGGATGGATGGATGGATGGATGGATGGATGGATGGATGGATGGATGGATGGATGGATGGATGGATGGATGGATGGATGGATGGATGGATGGATGGATGGATGGATAATAAAGCATTGTAATTGACAACTGTAGCATTTATTTGGGATGCTGAGATCAAATTCAAGGTATTAAATTTATATACTTATTGTCAGTGTTGGTTATACATAACATGCAACATAACAGGGGACTTTTTAGACATAGCCACTTCTGAACCATATTTCAGGCACTCACTGAATACTATTATGGTTTGTGCTCTTCCTCATCCTTAAAGGACCTCTGGTATTCTTCAGGTGTTGATTCTTTTTCAGCAAAAAGTTTGCAGTAATCCCAATCAACTTTAGCACAAGCATCGTGGTCTGGATGTACATCCATGCAATCTACAAAACTGCTGCCAGTGCTATCCAAGTCATCAGTATCAGAGTTGGAGTCTGACTCACTGTCAATAAACTCATCCCACCATCTCATTTTATTGTTGTCATCCAATTCATCTTCGTCATCTTCACTGCTGCATCCTCCATTGAGGTCCTCTAACGGGGCTTCCTCATTGTCCTCTATGTCAACAATGTTGTTGTTAACAGTGTTGACAGGCTGGATTGCGAGTTGTTGCAAAAGCTGTCTCCTGCCACCAAAACTATCCACTAATCCAACATCCACCAGAAATTCAATGGGTTCCAAACCTGCATTCAAAACTGGATTGACTGGTGGAGCATCCCCGTTTATAATTAACCTTGGAAATAGGTTAAACTGTGGTCCTGCAATGTCATATTGAACTTAGTCATAATATTCATACAAGCAGTGTCTAATTTCTTAAGAGGAAAAGAAACTCACCCTCAGCAACATTGTTGCTTCTGTCTCCTCTTCCATCCATTTTCCTACAAGAATATGTAAAATCTTGAAAAGTTTAAAATTCCTCAATGTATGTAATATGAAGCAATAGCCTGGTGGCTGTAAATTCAGCAATGCATTCTGAAGAGTTTTTTCTTGATGAGATAGGAATCATATAATTTCTATTTTTCAGTTTAGTAAACCAGAAATGGTAGGTTCTTGTATCATCATGGAAAGTTGCAGCATATATCTCAGTTTCTCTCATCAGAGAATGATCTGTATAATTTAAGATTTTCTGTTGCAAAACAGAGGTACTTATAATTTCCTCACATGATGTATTTGCAAATTTGCATCATGCCTTTGAATTTGATTGGTCTAGATCAGGGGTCACCAAACTTTCTTAAACCGAGAGCTACTTCCTGGGTACTGATTAAGGCAAAGGGCTACCAGTTTGACACACACTTCTGAGATAGCCAATTTGCTCAATTTGGCTTTCACTATGTGTTATTATTGTCATTTCCAGTTCACATGTAAGTGTGATTTGAACAGTAATAGCAAAAATACATTCAAATCCGTTCCAGAAGGCGGTTCGAGAAGCGTATAGGTTGAATTCCGAATCTATTTTTCCCATTACAAATAATGGAAAAATGTGTAATCCGTTTCGAGACAAAAAAACCCTGCCTTTTTTAAGCATTTTTTCATTTCCGCATATTTGTCCGATCGCGCAACTGCAGCGCACTGCCGAACGCGCAACCGTAGCGCGTCACCCACCGCGCAACTGCACCGCGCTGGTCGCATTATTGTGACAGAGCCGTCGCTGAAATTTAGAAAATATTTTTAAAGTCCTGATGTACTTTCCAAAATTTAAGTGGACCTTTGTGTGCAGGTAGCTTAATTTTGTCCGATCGCGCAACTGCAGCGCACCGCCGACCGCGCAACTGCACCGCGCTGGTCGCATTATTGTGACAGAGCCGTCGCTAAAATTTAGAAAATATTTTTAAAGTCCTGATGTACTTTCCCAAATTTATGTGGACCTAAGTGCGCAGGGAGCTTAATTTGGTCCGATCACGCAACCGCAGCGCGCCGGGCGCTCAGTCACATTGCTTTAAGAGCGTCTTTGTGTTTTAGGATGGCTTTTCTGCTCCCACTTGCTTTCTTTGGAGGCATGATTAGGGGTTAATACAATCCTCAAAGTAACGAAAATACAATAACAATGGAGTCAGTCGGCATCCGGGCCGCGCGGTTGGGTTTTCTCGGGTCCTCCGGGCTCATCTCCCGAGGTTCGACCCCCAAATTTGATTCGACAACCGAAGCAAAAAAATCTTGAATCTTTTGTTTGAATTCCGATTTGTTCAAAATCCGAGGTTTGACCGTAAAATAAATAGATGCAGCACACTGACAAGTGGCGCTATTTGAGCCAATTTGAGAACAGTCAGGCGGGCGACTCATGCGGTCCTCACGGGCGACCTGGTGCCCGCGGGCACCGTGTTGGTGACCCCTGGTCTAGATGAAGTGTTTTCAATGTCTTTCAATATTATGTCATTACCCATTGTCCTTTAATGATGTCATTTAATAGGCATACGTTTTTTGATCTGTTTATGTTGCTACGATGTCATCATTTTGTAATGGCTTTTGGATTTATTGAATTAGAATGAACAGCTCCGTAAAGACACAAGCAGATGTATAATACAGGTATTTTCAAGGACCCCCAAAATATCAATTACTAGCTCTGCATCATAAAATGTGTGATTATTTTATGATTATAAAGTAATTTGTTGCGTCTGAAGTTGAAAAAAAAAGATAAAATAGAGAATGATTTGATTTAGATTAAAAATATGACATGATGCAACCTGGCCTGTTTACTGCAGTCACAAACACCAATATCACCCTTCTTATTCATACAACAATAACAACAATAAAACAAACTTAATACATCTAATAAAAAAAGCATTCAACTTTAATAAAATTGTTAATTTGTTATTATTTTAATCTTTAACTTTAACTTAAAGTTTACTGATCTATATGACTGTTTTGTTGTCTACTTATTAAAGAAAGCTTTCCATGTTTATTTTGTGTGTTGTGTGATATTAGCATTATTGATATATTGTTATTGTTTTCACTATTTCAAGTTATTGTATTGTGATTGCATCAATGGTGCGCCTTATAGTCCGGTGTGCCTTATATATGGACAAAGTTTTAAAATGGGCCATTCATTGAAGGTGCGCCTTATAGTTTATAGTTAAAAAAAAGGAAAAATACATCAGAATAGAGCTGATTGCTCTATATTATTTTACATATCTACATTAAGTCCGGAAAATACGGTATATATACGTATATATACATATATAATATATATATATATATGTATATATACATATGTATATATATATATATATATATAATTTTCAAAATTAAAAAATCCACGATGTAATGAAACCGCGATAAACAAACCGCGATGTAGCAAGGAATTACTGTAATCTGAACTGCAATTGCGGCGCATACGCGGCGGTGTTTTACATAAAGGACAAAGTATTTGATCACGGGATTTAATGACTTGGAGTGACAGAGATTGTTTGATAAATTTCATCCATCCATCCATCTTCTTCCGCTTATCCGAGGTCGGGTCGCGGGGGCAGCAGCTTTAGGAGGGACTCCCAGACTTTCCTCTCCCCAGCCACTTCATCCAGCTCATCCCGGGGGATCCCAAGGTGTTCCCAGGCCAGCTGAGAGACATAGTCTCTCCAGCGCGTCCTGGGTCGTCCCCGGGGTCTCCTACCGGTGGGACATGCCCGGAACACCTCCCCAGGGAGGCGTCCAGGAAGCATCCTGATAAGATGCCCGAGCCACCTCATCTGGCTCCTCTCAACGTGGAGGAGTAGCGACTCTACTCCGAGTCTCTCCCGGATGACCGAGCTTCTCACCCTATCTCTAAGGGAGAGCCCGGACATCCTGCGGAGAAAACTCATTTCGGCCGCTTGTATCCGGGATCTCGTTCTTTTCGGTCACAACCCATAGCTCGTGACCATAGGTGAGGGTAGGAGCGTAAATCGACCGGTAAATTGAGAGCTTTGCCTTTTGGCTCAGCTCTCTCTTTACCACAACGGACCGGTACATTACTGCCGACGCTGCACCGATCTGCCTGTCGATCTCGTGCTCCAACCTGCCCTCGCTCGTGAACAAGACCCTGTCATGTAACATGGGGGGTAGAGATGGTGCAAATGGTAGAATATGGATTGTTCACAGGAATAAATTGGCAGAGCTGAAATTCCAAATGTGTCCAAAAGATGGCGCCAGACCAAAACATGAGACCAAAAAAGGGGCCAGAATAAGCTAAGCAAGTTAAAATAGAAATAAAACAGGAACAAATGTGATTTTTATTTTTTGATTTCTTTGCTTGGCTAAAAATGTATTCTGTAACCGCTTAAAGCAATATTATTAGTCAATTCGGTCAAGAGACCCGTCACTATGAGAATAGTGGCGTGACATAAATTGTTTAAAGAAATAGGTCAAAGGTTTGGATTTTTATTTCAGAGTTAATTGAAGCGTAACTTTAAAAAGTTATTTTCATGGAACAGGAAGAGAAGAAAAAGGGAAGTGAAGGGTTTTACCAGGGGCTAGCTGTGCATTTGGTGGAAAGTACTGCGTGGTCAGGGCGGAAACAGCTGCTGAAGGCCACAGATGTCCAAGCGTGGGAAAAAAACTGGGCACTCATTACCCTATAGTAGGCGTGGGAAAACTGACCAGTTTATTCTATAGGCGTGGGAAAACTGGGCAGTCTTACCCTATAGGGAAGGTATAGAAGAAAGAAAGGGGAGGGGGGACAGAGAAGTCTATAAAAAGTCCTGCAGGGGCAGCTTCAGGGCTCTTTCCCCCAAAGAGCGCTCATACGTGAAGGAGCCCGAAGGAGTTTCCAGAGTCCCGATATCTTTGTGTGAGACGCAGGATCGCTGGTCTGAAATTAACTTGGATTTACTCCCAAAAATTGGACTGGACAACTTTACAGGAGAAATAGGTGAGCGAAAACTATTTTTATGTATTTTAGCGAGAGTGGGAAATAGTCATCGGGCCGCCGGCTCCCTCGAGGCCAGCCTGTTTCTCTAATTTGGATTTTAGAAGTAAGATCGAATTGATCACTCGACTTTGCTTCCACCAAAAATAGCACGCAGCTGGTATCTACCTTTTCCCTCTTTCATGAACTGTGTTTTGCAATCGAATTGTTCTGGGATTGAATGATTTTATTAACACGTTTATCAGTGAGTGAAATTGTTCGGTTTCTGGAGTAATTGAGATTTGTAATTCTATTCCATGTTTCTTCAATAAATGTGTTTTGTATATTACTTACTTCGTTGTGCGCGGATTTGTACTGAATATGCAACCGATGGTCTGGGGTCGATTTGACGATTTGATTAATGTGCGGGGGGTTATTATGGTATAACATAGGACCGTAATAAATAAAAGTAACATCAGACAACTTTAGAGAATTGAATAACTTCCGTAGTTATTTGAGCCACGAGTGAATTTCGATCCGTTCGAAAGTTTGTTTCGTCTGAATAAATTAACGGAAGTGTTTAAATCGGATTATTGGTTTGGTGTAGAACGGAAAGTAATTTAAATATTTGAAGGGCGCAGGCCCGTTTCCCCTTTTGACGGGCCGCGTAAAAAGTAACTCCGAACAAGTTAGAGAATTAAATAACTTTCGTAGATATTTAAGGGAAGAGTGAATTTCGTTAAAAGTGAATTCGTTTGAAAATTTACTTCTAAATAAAATAACGACGATGGTTAAAATAGATCATTAGAGTTGGTGGAGGATAAAAGTATTTCGATTGTCCGTCGGGCGCGGCCCAGTTCCTAAATTTGTCGGGCCGCGTCAAAAGTTAAACGGGACACGATCGAAAAATAGACTTGCCTTCCAAATTAATTACTGGGCAAATCTAAATAGAGCACGACATTTTTATTCGGTTTAAGAAAGTTGTTACTCTTTTTAAAGCAATCAAGTGGGGTGAAGCACTCCGACGGTTAAGTGCTAGATCTACGTATAAGAAGTTAGAATTAATAATATAAAGTGCATTAATTTTCTTCTTAAATGCTATTATTGTCACACTTTTATTAATTTGATTCTCTTTCGAATAAAGAAGTTGGTCGGCTCGCTGCATGAGCGACCAAGTGGAACGGACCCATATCAACATTTACTTCGGCAAAACTAGTGCTTGGGTGCGCTATACAAACGAATCCCTGAGGTCTTAACAAAGACATCTAAAAATATCCGTAACTTAATAAGAACTTCAAACATTAGTGGGGAGCCATCAATACGATGCGGTCACTTCGAAGTCTTGCCTCGAATTGAGTTACTCGGCTCGAGCTTCGGGTGACTTGAGAGGGATTGGCGTCGTATAGAAATTAGGTTGACTCCGGTGGAGTTAATTTAACTCGGGTGGTTAGATTACGGACGAATCTCCGAACCCGGCTAAAACAAACCCGTTACCGGGAAGCCGGGGGCACCTTATTGGAAGAGGAGCGTTTGACAACCCCAAGATACTTCAACTCCTCCAGTTGGGGCAGGATCTCATCCCCGATCCGGAGAGGGCATTCCACCCTTTTCCGACTGAGGACCATGGACTCGGATTTGGAAGTGCTGACCCTCATCCCGATCGCTTCACACTCGGCTGCGAACCGTTCCAGCGAGAGCTGGAGATCACGGCCTGAAGAAGCCAACAGCACCACGTCATCTGCAAAAAGCAGAGACGCGATGCTGAGGTCCCCAAACCGGACCCCCTCAACGTCTCGGCTGCGCCTAGAAATTCTGTCCATAAAAATTATGAACAGAATCAGTGACAAAGGGCAGCCTTGGCGGAGTCCAACCCTCTGACTTACTGCCGGAAATGCGGACCAGACTCTGGCATCGGTGATACAGGGACCGAACCGCCCTTATCAGTTGGCTCGGCACCCCGTACTCCCGAAGCACCCTCCACAGAACCTCCCGAGGGACACGGTCGAGCGCCTTCTCCAAGTCCACAAAACACATGTGGACTGGTTGGGCGAACTCCCATGCACCCTCGAAGATCCTGCCGAGGGTGTAGAGCTGGTCCACTGTTCCACGGCCAGGACAAAAGCCACACTGCTCCTCCTGAATCCGAGGTTCGACCTCCCGACGGACCCTCCTCTCCAGCACCCCTGAATAGACCTTACCAGGTAGGCTGAGGAGTGTGATTCCTCTGTAATTGGAACACACCCTCCGGTCCCCCTTCTTAAAGAGGGGAACCACCACCCCAGTCTGCCAATCCAGAGGCACCGTCCCCGATGTCCACGCAATGTTGTAGAGGCGTGTCAGCCATGACAGCCCCACAACATCCAGAGCCTTTAAGAACTCCGGGCGGATCTCATCCAACCCCGGGGCCTTGCCACCGAGGAGTTTTTTAACTACCTCAGTGACTTCGACCCCAGAGATTGGAGAATCCGCCTCAGAGTCTCCAGGCCCATGCTTACTCAATAGAAGGCGTGTAGGTGGAATTGAGGTCTTCGAAGTATTCTCCCCACCGACTCACGACGTCCCGAGTCGAGGTCAGCAGCACGCCATCCCCACTGTAAACAGTGTTGACGTTGCACTGCTTCCCCCTCCTGAGACACCGGATGGTGGACCAGAATTTCCTCGAAGGCGTCCGGAAGTCATTCTCCATGGACTCACCAAACTCCTCCCACGCCCGGGTTTTTGCCTCAGCAACCGCCGAAGCCGTGTTCCGCTTGGCCATCCGGTACATGTCAGCTGCCTCCGGAGTCCCGCAGGCCAAAACGGCCCGATACGAGTCTTTCTTCAGCTTGACGGGATCCCTTACCGCCGGTGTCTACCAGCGGGTTCGGGGATTGCCGCCACGACAGGCACCAACGACCTTATGGCCACAGCTTCGATCGGCCGCCTCAACAATGGAGGCGCGGAACATGGTCCACTCAGACTCAATGTCCCCCGCCTCCCCCGGGACGTGGGAAAAGCTCTGCCGGAGGTGGGAGTTGAAGCTCTTCCTGACAGGACATTCTGCCAGACGTTCCCAGCAGACCCTCACAGAGCGTTTGGGTCTGCCAGGTCGGACCGGCATCTTCCCCCACCATTGGAGCCAACCCACCACCAGGTGGTGATCAGTTGACAGCTCCGCCCCTCTCTTCACCCGAGTGTCCAAAACATGCGGCCGCAAATCCAATGACACGACTACAAAGTCCATCATCGAGCTGCGGCCTAGGGTGTCCTGGTCCCAAGTGCACACATGGACACCCTTATGTTTGAACATGGTGTTCATTATTGAAAATCCGTGTCGAGCACAGAAGTCCAATAATAGAACACCGCTCGGGTTCAGATCGGGGGGGCCGTTCCTCCCAATCACACCCTTCCAGGTCTCACTGTCATTGCCCACGTGAGCATTGAAGTCACCCAGTAGAACGATGGAGTCCCCAGAAGGAGCGCTCTCTAGCACTTTCTCCAGGGACCCCAAGAAGGGTGGGTACTCTGAGCTGCCGTTTGGTGCATAGACACAAACAACAGTCAGGACCCGTCCCCCCACCCGAAGGCGGAGGGAGGCTACCCTCTCGTTCACCGGGGTGAACCCCAATGTGCAGGCGCCCAGCCGGGGGGCAATAAGTATACCCACACCTGCTCGATGCCTCTCACCGTGGGCAACTCCAGAGTGGAAGAGAGTCTAGCCCCTCACGAGAGGGCTTGTACCGGAACCCAAACTGTCCGTGGAGGCTAGTCCGACTATATCTAGTCGGAATATTTCTGCCTCGCACACCAGCTCGGGCTCCTTTCCAGCCAGAGAGGTGACATTCTATGTCCCAAGAGCCAGCTTCTGCAGCCGGGGATCAGACCGCCAAGGTTCCTGCCTTTGGCCGCCGCCCAGCTCACACTGCACCCGACCCCTTTGGCCCCTCCCACAGGTGGTGAGCCCATGGGAAGGGGGACCCACGTTTCCTTTTCGGGCTGTGCCCGGCCAGGCCCCATGGGCGAAGGCCCGGCCACCAGACGCTCGCCTTCGAGCCCCGCCTCCAGGCCTGGCTCCAGAGGGGGGCTCCGGTGACCCGCGTCCGGGCGAGGGAAAACGAAGTCCATTTATTTTACTCGTCATAAGGGGCTTCTGTGAGCCGTGCTTTGTCTGGCCCCTCACCTAGGACCCGTTTGCCATGGGTGACCCTACCAGGGGCATGAAGCCCCCGACAACATGGCTCCTAGGATCATAGGGGCACGTAAATCCCTCCACCACGGTAAGGTGACGACTCACGGAGGGGATTTGATATATTTGTTGTTTATAATTATATGGGCCACTGGAATATTTTGAAGTGCAACCGCCGTCAGCGGCGCGCACCTTTATTGTTGAAATAAAGGACGTTCCTTGGATTTAATATATAATTTATATATCATTATATGGGCCTGTGGAATAATTTGAAGTGCAACCACGGTCAGCGGCGCGCATGCGGCATTGTTGACATAAAGGACGATCGATGGATTTAATGATTTGGAGTGACACAGATGGTTTGATAATAATATTGCTTATATGATAGTTATTTGATATATAATTTATATATCGTTATATGGCCCAGTGGAATAATTTGAAGTGCAACCGCCGTCAATGGCGCGCGCCCTGCATTGTTGACATAAAGGACGATCAATGGATTTAATGATTTGGAGTCACACAGATGGTTTGATAAAGGTGTTATTTATGTTATAGTTATTTGGATAACTATCAATGTTACGTCAGGCCCGTCACGTTAGCGTACCGTATCGTTTAGCCTGTTGTTGCTCTTTCATGTCTGTTCTTGGTGTTGGATTTTGTCGAATAAATTTCCCCCATAATGCGATTTACACTCCGGAGCGACTTATGTTTTTTTTCTCCTTAATTGTGCATTTTATGGCTAATGCGACGTATATTCCGGAGCGACTTTTACTCCAAAACATACGGTATACATGTATATTTGTGTATATATATATATACACCGATAAACTATTGAAAGTGATTGTGATTAAAATCCAAAAGAATCAATATGACTGCGTTTACTGTTTTAGACTAGCTCTATATATATTGCGACAATAACAACAAAGTCATGTTTAAAGATACCCTGCTGTTATGGCACCCACTGAGTGGTTATCACAGTGAATGTCAGGGTTTTCCAGATTATCTTTATGATTATGTTGGAATGCAACCTGTGATAAATAACCTAGCTTGTCCCATCCTACACAAAGTTGTAAAACACCCCTTGCTATGTTTTGACTAGAGGTCAAGGGCTTTCTCTATCTAGTCCACCCTGTTTCTCTTAATAAAAATGCTCTTGCAGGAGCCGATAGTCAGACTTCATTCGATCATCGCTGTACGCACAACGACGAATGGACACTCCACCTGCAGGTGTCTAAAAGGACTTGTCTCCCGTGTGGTTCTTGCAAAATAAGTTGGAATAAGCGAAACTAACAGTGAAGGTGTCACGACTTGACCGTATACTGTATGTTGGTGAAAAATACGCAATCTAGGTTCTCCAGTCAAACTACATGCTGGGATTTCTGTCAGCCCACAAATGCACCACAGCCGTAAGAGAGTCACTGTTATCAAAAGCACACAGCAGCACACACAAACTGAATATGCGCTGATGTCGCACGATCAGACCAACACAACATGAAATTTTCCGATTAGCCACACACGTGCGATTAGCAAGTGGCTGACCAGGCGCTGACGAGTGGTTTGGAGATTGTGTTTACATGCGCTTTGCAATTAATATTGGACAATTTCCCACGGCCCAGCTAAACATTTCTCACGCCACACCAGTGTGTCGTGGCACAGTGGTTGGGAAACACTGACGTAAAAGTTGAGTTTCTGCCCAGACTCCTAAAAAAACAAAAATACCGGACACAAATGCAGAAAAATTAAATGTTTTTAATTAAGCAGAATAAATGTTCAATAAAATATTGCTTTCCAAATCCAACATTTGTGGTGCCATGTCCCACTACATAATGGATAGATAACACATTAAAAAAATCAGAGCAGCAATCAGACAGAGCTAACATTTTGCTTCCTGCAAAAAGGACTCATCTGGTAGAGCAGAAAGGACTTGTTTTTTTTTTTTGTCTATTTGTTTTTGCTTAGGGTTCGTTGTTTTTCTGCATGTTCAACTATCTTTTCCTCCACATAGAGGCCCTTTCGGCGGCGGACATCATTCATATATTTGAGTGCCTGGTTAGATGAGTCTGCCTTTTCCCCAAAGTGCAGGTATTCTTCCTCAGTGGTAGGAACCCAGTATGGATCGCTGCTGATCACCTGAGAAAGGTGTGAAGGGAGAAAGGTGTTATTCTACAATGGCAATATTGGATGTCAACAGTATATTATTATTAAAAAGAAAAACACTATGCAGGTGTTTTGCAATTTTGCTCGTATTTTTGGTAACTTATAACGGAAATTTTATGATTTCATGTCAATGGGGGGGGGGGGGGGGGGGCTTTTGCCTTAAGATGAGAATCTGTGATGAACCTACAAAAAAAGCTGGGCTTCCGTTTTTTGTTTTTTTTATCCCAAAAACAGTTTTCCCCAAATTCATACATTTTCAGCAAAAATTTCACCATTCATTCTCAACGGCATATTCAACATTTTACATTTAGATTGTTCCCATTTGAAATTCACAGCATTCAGCTCATTCAAACCACTGGTAGAATGATTTTTAACATTCCCAAAATTGCTACGTAGTAAAATTACATTTACTTCAAAATACCCACAAAATTTTAAAGAATTTAGTTTTTCCTTCTAATTTCTATATTTTTTGACCGATTCAAACCGTTCCGTCTATTCAGCTTATGCCTACTGATTGCCTTACCAAAAACTCTACATTCTTCTCTTTACAGGACCCACAAATATTTTGGACTCATTCAGTCTTCTAATTTCTACATTTCTTGACTGATTCAAATCATTCCATCTTTAAACTATTGAGCTTATATCTACTGATTCCAAGAATTCTCCCTTACCAAAAAAATCTACTTTCTCCCCATTACAAGACTCACAAGTATTTGGATTCATTCAGTTTTTACTCTTCCACATTCTTCACCCTATGAAACTCGTTACCACTTTAAACTGTTCATCTTATGCCTACTGATTCCAAGAATTCTCCCTTACCAAAAATTCTTAATTCTCCCCATTACAAGACCCACAAGAATTTGGACTCCTTTAGTTTTCCCCCTTTAATTTCCACATTTCTGGACAGATTCAAACCACTCCACCTTTTAATTATTCAGCTCATGTCTACTGATCTTAGATAATATTTCCCATACATACAGTGGGGTAAAAAAGTAGTCAGCCACCAATTGTGCCTTCATTGGTACACTTCAACTATGCGAGACAGAATGGGGGAAAAGAATCCAGAAAATCACATTGTAGGATTTTTAATTAATTAATTGGTAAACTCCTTGGTAAAATAAGTATTTTTATATTGTATATAAGTGTTGTTTTTTTGGAGGTCAGGAGACTAGTTGTACGTGAACAAACTATAATTTGTTTCAGTTGCTATGTCATGAAATTTGGGCACTGCCTAAAGCCCTGACAGGGAACTTAAAATGTAACACCCAGAAATCAAAATCAATAATTTTTAAGGAATTTTCAAATTCATAATTCAGTGATCCTTCGCCACTTTGCGCTTCACTTTTCACGGAGGCGCTACTTCACGGGTTTATGAGTGATTGGAGAACAGCGTTTAAAAACATGTCGATAGCGCGGGGCGTGCCTCTGAGCAATATGAAACACTGCGTATACACGAGGGAAGTGTGGCAACAAGCCTCTCATGAACGAGGCAGAAAAAACATGTGCACATCCATCCATTTATCTATCTTCTACTGGTTAGTTGGGCTCGGGTCACGGGGGCAGCAGCTTTCGGAAGGACACCCAGACTTCCCTCACCCCAGCCAGTTTGTCCAGCTCATTCTGGAGATCCCAAGGCGTTCCCAGGCCAGCCGAGAGACTCTACAGCGCTTTCTGGATCGTCCCCTGGGTCTCCTGCCGGTGGGATATGCCCGGAACACCTCTCCGGGGAGGCACCCAGGAGGCATCCTAATGAGATGCCCAAGCCACCTCATTTGACTGCTCAATACATTTCAATACATTGATGTTTAAATTTCTACATAATAAAGGTAAAGACCCAATGATTGTCACCATATACCATTTCTACTTCATGGATTTTAGTTTTTCACGGGTGGTTCCGGAACACATTTCCCGCGATAAACGAGGGATCACTGTATGAATGTTTTTAAAACCCCCATGAGAACCCTTAGTATAATGGGCTGAGGATTACTTTCAGCGGGCTCTTTGACTAGTGACTTAAATGAAGATCACATTTCAGATCAATGCACAGTAGGTAGAAATTTAGATAATTCCAAAGTGGTGTCCCCCGTTTTTTTCTCTCCCAGGGAAAAAGGAGATCTAGATTGATACATATGGAGGCTGAGAAAATCATTTATAAATGTATTTTACAAAACCAAATATAACGTTGGAGGGGTTTAAGTGGGGTTTTATAGATTTTCGACAGATTTTCCCTTGCCTGGGTGTAGCACCATAAGAAATGGCACAGACCTCGAATCGGGGTCAGGGTCGTAGTGTTGTTCCATTACCCTGATTTCTATCTTTCTTTGGCACAAGAGAGGGTAGAAAAGCAATAGAGAGACTGTTTCCACACTAAGAAGCCATCCCTGTTCAAATTATTATTTTTTTGTCTCTCAGTGGTTCTTAACCTAGGGATGCAAGAATGCTTCCTAGGGGGTGCGAGGATACTCTGGGGGAAATTTACAATTTTTCGGGGATAATGGTCGGGTAACCGAAAAAAGTGAAAAATTCTGGAAATCAAGAAGTCATTGTGTTAATTGGCAATACGGATAATGCTAATTAAGCCTTATAGCTGTAAAGTAAACCAATTATTATTATAATAATTATTTAGGGTTAGGGGTGCGAGAACTGGTTAGTGAATTGAATGGGGTGCGAACAAGGAAAATGGTTAAGAACCACTGTGTATATGAGCTTGCTCATTAATTACCTCCCAGTGACTGAAGACCATTTGTGGACTGGCTCGCCCACTGGTCTTCTTGCGGATTTCATCTGCAAAACCAAAACTCTCAGCTACAGGCACAACGGCCTTGATGATGAATATTTCTGTTCCTTCCTTCATTTCTTCATGGAGAATGCGGCCTTCTCGTTTTCCAACAACACCATATACTTTGCCTGCATATGGAGACGACAAAGGGTAAGACAACAACCAAAACATCTTTAAGACAAATTATCTTACCCAGAACGTCCGCAGTGGTCATTATTTCACAGGTGTACATCGCAGCCATAAGTCTCTGCGGCTGAGCCTGGAAAGCATGGCGGCATGCCTCCTTCATGGCAGCAATCAGCTGGCCTGAAACATGCCCGTAACAGTCTGCAGAGGTAATCTCTTGGTAGCGTTTGGCTTGACCTGGGTGAGTAGAGGTGACTTCCAATGCATCAGTGCTTTCTGGTGCTTTAATAGTACCCAAAACCTCTTGAAATGTGGCCATTTCTTCAAAGGTATTTTCATGTTTCCAATTTAAAGACTGTACATCCCATCTTTCAATGCAGAAGCAGACCCCCATGAGGGGCTCTTCACACATCGGCCCTGACAGAGTTGCTAACTGGAAGCCACTGACAATGCTGTTGTCAAACTCTCGGATATTTTTTGCCTGAGCTCCATCTTTCCCAGATTTATCTTCTTGGCATAGATACTGCCAGAAAGATGGCCGCTGATAACCCTCCAGCTTGTTCAGCAGAATATTTGGGCCACACCTGAGACAAAACACAATTCACAATTTCAAACAGTAGGCAGAAATCTAGATAATTCTAACGTGGCGACTTCAGTTTTTATTTTTTTCTTCCTAGGGAAAAAGGGGAGTTAGATTGATACATAAGGGGGATGAGAAAGTACCTTTGTCCAAAATATAGTCAGGCTTTCTTAAAGTGGACGAAAACAATGCGGAAAAGATTTGGAATTTTTTTTCAATTTCTCTACAAATACAGTGAAACCTCGGTTTTCGAATGTCCCAGTTCTTGAACAAATCGGAATTCGAACAAAAAATTCGAGATTGTTTTGCTTCAGTTGTCGAACAAAATTCGGAGGTCGAACCTCGCGAGATGAGCCGGGAGGACCCGAGAAGACCCGATCGCGCGGCCCGGATGCCGACTGACTCCGTTCGTCATTGTATTTTCGTTACTTTGAGGATTGTAATAACCCCTACTCATGCCTCTAAAGAAAGCAAGTGGGAGCAGTAAAGCCATCCTAAAACACAAAGACGCTCTTAAAGCAATGCGACAGTGAGTGCCCGGCGCGCTGTGGTTGCGCGATCGGACCAAATTAAGCTCCCCGCGGACTGAGGTCCACTTAAATTTTGGAAAGTACACCAGGACTTTAAAAATATTTTCTAAATTTCAGTGACGGCTCTGTCACAATAATGTGATCAGCGCTTTGCAGTTGCGCGGTCAGCGACGCGCTACGGTTGTGCGTTCGGCGGTGCGCTGCAGTTGCGTGATCGGACAAAAATGCGCATATGAAAAAATGCTTAAAAAAGGCTTTTTTTTTTAAGTCTTTAGAACAGATTAAAAATGTTTCCATTTTTTGTAATATGGAAAAATAGATTCGGAATTCGAACAATTCGCTTCTCGAACCGCCTTCTGGAACGGATTGTGGTCGAAAACCGAGGTTTGACTGTAGACGGTTTCAAATTGTGAAGTATATATTGTTTAGGATTTTCTTAAATTATAATTGCATCCTCTAGTAATAAAATATTTTGATAATCGATAACAGCTGCTGACCACGCCAATCAGACCACCATGACAACAGTATTTTTCCCAGCAAATTACTCAAAATTTAAAAACAAATGGTTTTAAAGAAATGTTTTAAAGCGTGCTGCTTTGGTCGACATCAGGCCTTTGAACTGATGCGGTTCTGGACCTGAAGTTCGAATAGGCTAAGTACGTACTGTATAATGCCAACATTTCAAAAAGTTAAACTGGGACTAAAACAGAGCAACTACACAGTTAGTATTTATCTTATGGCGTACATAACTTCAGCATCTACATACAGACATACTACATAGACACATACCGTAATTTTCGGACTATAAGTCCCGTTTTTTTTCCATAGTTTGGGTGGGGAGGCGACTTATACTGAGGAGCGACTTATATGTGAATTTTTTTTGAAACCGCGATAAACGAACCGTGATGTAGCAAGAGATTACTGTAATTTGAATTTCAAGTGACGTCAGCAGCGCGGCGCGGCGGTTGTTTACATAAAGGACAAAGATTCGATCACGGGATGACGAAGGGCCCCACGTACTACCAGCATCATTAGCGGCTTCTTTTGTAAGTGACACGGAGGACGAAGAGTTTGAAGGATTTAATGATTTGGAGTGACACAGAAGGTTTGAAAAACTATTATGGCTTTTACGCACGCCCGGTCCTACTCTACGGATCTCTCTTTAACCTCCGTGGATGGAAGTCTGGGGCCGGCGCTTGGCCGGGTGGCTGTCCGAGGATAGTGGATGGGGCTCGGACATGGCTTTTACGCATGCCCGGTCCTATTCTGTGGAGCTCTCTTCCACCTCCGTGGCTGGAAGTGCCACCTCCGGGTATGGAAGTCCACGCCGCCACACGCCTGGAAGTTTGTTTTGTTAAATAAAGAGCCGTTTACCAAACCCACGTCTTTCCTTGAACTTTGTTAACGCTACAATATAGTTATATAGTAGATCTGTGGAATAACGACGAGGTTGACGTCAGCTGCTCACGCGCGGCGTTGTTGCTTGGGGCCGTGTTGTGGTGAACTATTTATGTTATAGTTATTTGATATATTTTATTTCATTTAGCAACTTGTATATGGTTTTATTGTTACAGTTCAGGAGTTGTTGGCTCGTTGAACTCTGAACTGTTTTGTTAAATAAAAAGCCGTTTACCAAACCCACGTCTTTCCTTGTACTTTGTTAACGCTACAATATGGTTATATACTAGATCTGTGGAATAACGACGAGGCTGACATCAGGGCGCACGCGCGGCCATGTTGACAAAGGACGAGGAATTTGATTGATGGATTTAATGATTTGGAGTGACACAGATGGTTTGATAATATTATTGCTTATATAATAGTTATTTGATATCTAATTTATATATCGTTATATGGGCCTGTGGAATATTTTGAAGTGCAAGCGCCGTCAGCAGCTCGCACCCATTGTTGACATAAAGGACGATCAATGGATTTAATGAATTGGAGTGACAGATGGTTTTATAAACGTGTTATTTATGTAATAGTTATTTGAATAATTCTGAATGTTACGTCAGGCCCGTTTTCAGCTCTTCGTTTGTGTTTATGTCACGTTAGCTTACCTATCGTTTAGCCTGTTGTTGCTCGTTCATGTCTGTTCCTGGTGTTGGATTTTGTCGAATAAATGTCCCCCAAAATACGACTTATACTCCGGAGCGACTTATATGTTTTTTTTTTCCACGTTATTGTGCATTTTATGGCTAATGCGACCTATATTCCGGAGCGACTTTTAGTCCGAAAATTACGGTATATAGATATATAGATACATATATACGTACATACGTACATACATACACTATACATACATATATTTGGATCGACTGCTTCGATGCTTGCCTTCAAATGCAGCCTCGTTTATCATTATATTTTTTTCTTAAAAAAATTAGTTCATCAATCAGTGTTCAGTAGCACATTTTAAGTCACTGCTTTATTATTGTATTTTCTTGAGGTTCTCAGAAATAAACCTCCGAGAAAAATGTAAATCATCCTCATAAGAGCTTGTGTTTAGTGCCTGTCTTGTTCTGCCATGAATTAATACCACACTTTCATTTTGAGGCTTTCCCAGCCATTGGTATGTTTTCTCAATGTCAACCACACCTTCTGTTTGATGGTGGTACACTGGGATTATGTTGCCTGTGGCATTTGTCCCTCTGGGCCATCATCTTGATGTATTGGAGTTTTTTTTCTTCTTCTCCTGGATAGTATCCTGAACGTAGTCCACGGCCCCCCTTTTCTGTTTCGTATACAGCCTCAGGATACTGCACTTGGGGTGGAACCCTTCGTGCATTATAAAGTGCCTTCTAATCCTGTGCCTTACAGCTCTTCCAGTGGCCAGGGAATTATGCCAACAGGATAAAGTATATGATTACGGTCAAGGCATAGGTGTTAATGGCCTGGATCATATTTTTGCCATTCAGCTGACTATGCAGGAACTGCCTCACTCTTTAGGTATTTGGCTGTGGCCGACCTCCAAGCTCTTCAGAATTGTTATTTGCCTGTGGAATTTCAGAGTAGTTGTAGCTATGTTGTCTTCAGGTAGTTCAATTCCTTCAACTGTGATTATCCTCCCTCCCCTGTATATCATTTGCCCACACTTATTTAGTACAAATCACATTTCAATATCATTGATGTGTACAGTGATCCCTCATTTATTGCTGATAATTGGTTCCAAGACCCATATAGGTTCAAATCCACATTGTGGAGTCAATATTTTTACAATATCCGCACAAGACTTTTATAAATGTATTTTTAAACATGTTATTGTATTTATATACACTTTGTTGTATTTTTAAACACTTTTTAAACATTTTAAAGTTAAACTGACTTTTAGGAACATACTTTAGGGCTTCACTAAAACTCAGACACAAAAAAAACCTACCGTAAAGGCAGCTGACGTGCCCTCGCGCTGGTTCACAGGGGCGCGCACATTCAATGCGACACTGCGCTCGCTAATAAGTGCTCATCGCTGCCACCTGTGCTGGCTGATTAGGGCGTGTATTTAAACCCCATCAGTCTGCGGTGGTTCGTCTGCCTCAATAGACGTATGCCTACCATCTGGTTCTGCTATGCCACCTAAGTCACGTTTGCCTGATCTGCTGTGTAGCGCGATGCTTGTTTCCTGATTCGCTGATTAGCGATAGCTTGTTTATATGATCGGCTCTGGATTCTGCTTGGCTAGACCTTCTGCCTGTCCCTGACCATGAGCTTGCTATGCCCGTTTGCTTCGATGACGCACTAGACGCGCTCGCTGACTGGCTCGTCAAGATTGCCTCGTCGTCCTGATCTTTCGGCATTCCGGCCCTCCTCATCTCCTCTAACCTTTCTCCAAATAAAGAGCCTGTATTGCATTTGGTTGTCCTGCCTTGCTCGTGAGCCTGGTTAGAACTCTTCTTACAGCTCTAAGCCAATCAGTCGCAAGAATACAGATCAACATGTTCCCATTGGTCTCGTCTCTTCTGCCAGCTAATAGTGTGCTGTAGTCATATGTGCAGACAAAGCCTTGCGCTCCAAGTGACGCCGCAAAAAGCTGTGATGCACCAAAATATCCGCAATATTAAATATTCAACAGCAGTGGGGACAGAGCATCCCATTGGAATAATGCCACATTTGAACTTCACTTGTGCAACTGTTTTTGAGATGACCTTCAGATGTTTTCCACTGCCTCATTGATGAAGGCTTAGAATCCCATCAATTTTATACAGTTCCAAGCACTTCAGTATCCATGTGTGCGGCATTAAGTCATAGGCCTTCTTGTCGTCAATCTAGGCAGTGCAAAGGTTGGTGTTTTTGGTTTTAGATACTTTGGAGATTGCCCTGTCTACCAGCAGTTGTTGAGACCTCTGGTGATATTGCCTGAAAGTCGTTTCTTGGTTGGTAGTTTGAGGGAGTGGCTCCCTTCTAGGGGTCCTTCATGTGGACGACTGTCCGACTTCGTGTTAGCCATTTTTGGTGGGTCCCTGATGTTAGCAGCTGGTTCATTTGCTCTGCCAGGCATTCTTGGAGAGGTAAGCTTCTTTAGCCAGTAGGCATGAATCATGTCGGACCCTGGTGCTCCGCAGCGCTTCATCTTTGACACTTTTTCTTGGATATTTGCCACTGTTATGACTACTGGTTCGTGTTTTGGGATGTTTTTGTGATCTGTTTGTAAACTTTCCAGTCATTGGGCATTGGTATTGTGTGACCCTTCCTTCTCCCTGATGCTCTTCCAGTATTGATTTGTTTCAGCTTTGGGCAGGTCGTCTTCAGTATTCCAGCCATGCACAAAAAACTTCAGTCGCTGAATTAAACAATTCTGCAAGGAAGACTCTACAGAGGTCTAAAACAATCAATGCCAGTTAAAGACCAAATCAGTTATTAGTACATTTTCACACAGGGCCAGGAAGCATTAAATATTTTCTTTGCCTTAAGAAAATTAAAAACTGCATTTTATATTTGCATGTACACACGTTCACATCTTTTTGTGAAACTTACATTTGTTTGATGAGAATAAACATTTAAATTGTGAAACAAAAGTTAAGAATTCAAGAAGTTTTTTCAGCAAGCGTGTCTTATCACGCCACAGGATTGCCATGTCTGTTTAAAAAAAAAAAAAAAAAAAGAAAAAAAAAAAAAAAAAGTCAGTTCCAAACCTGCGGGGTCCAAAGGCCCAGATATGCTCCACAGCATCCCTCCACTTTCTTCCTTGGAGTTTGCTTTCCAGTTGGGCCTTAAGGTCAGTAATGGCTTCCAAGGTCTTAACACTAATGTCTAGATTTCTACCTTCCCTCAAGGTCATGTTGACTTGTTCTAGAGTTCGAATTAGCGCTGAGCTGTTCTCCAGAAGACAAGTCACCTCTGAAAGAAAAGATTTATGTTGTCACTGCACAAAAAAAAAGTACAGTGGAGCCTCGGTTTTCGAACGTCCCGGTTCTCGAACAAATCGGTATTCGAACATAAAATTCGAGATTTTTTTGCTTCGGATGTAGGACGAAATTCGGTTGTCGAACCTTGCGAGATGAGCCGAGAGGACCCGCATGCCAACTGACTCCGTTCGTTATTACATTCTCGTTACTCTGAGGATTGCATCAACTCTAATCATGCCTCCAAAGGAAGCAAGTGGGAGCAGTAAAGGCATCCTAAAACACAAAGACGCTCCTAAAGCAATGCGACAGTGAGCGCCCGGCGCGCTGCGGTTGCGCGATCGGACCAAATTAAGCTCCCTGCGCGCTGAGGTCCACTTAAATTTTGGAAAGTCCATTAGGAGTTTAAAAATATTTTCTAAATTTTAGCAACCGCTCTGTCACAATAATGCGACCAGCGCGGGCGGTCGGCGGTGCGCTACGGTTGCGCGTTCGGCGGTGCGTTGCAGTTGCGTGATCTGACAAAATTAAGCTCCCTGCGCACCGAGGTTCACTTAAATTTTGGAAAGTACATCAGGACTTTAAAAATATTTTCAAAATTTCAGTGACGGCTCTGTCACAATAATGCGACCAGCGCGATGCAGTTGCGCGGTCGGCGACGTGCTACAGTTGCACGTTCAGTGGTGCGCTGCAGTTGCACGATTGGACGAAAATGCGCAAATGAAAAAATGCTTAAAAAAGGCGATTTTTTTTGCTTCGAACGGATTACATTTTTATTCCATAATTTATAATGGGAAAACATGATTCGGAATTCGAATGATTCACTTCTCGAACAGCCTTCTGAAACAGATTGTGGTCGAAAACCGAGGCTCCACTGTATTATAAAGTAACACCTCTAGCAATTTTATCCCCCTAAAAAAAATGTCAGAATGGACATTCGCCTCATTAAAAATGATTAGCTACATATGTTATGAAAGGTTTTTATAGTTCAGGAAGAACACAATGTTCCAAATTCAATTTACCACCGTAAATAAAAACAGATTACAATGATTTGCAAATAGTTTTCAACCCACATTAAATTTGATACATTAAAAAGACTAAACTGAATGAACTAAACTGATGAATGTTATTATTTTTTTGCAAATATTATTTCATTTTTAGCTTGATCCCTGCGCAATACATTCTTTAACAAAGCTAGAATGAGGAAAAAAAAACTGGGATTTAAGAAGTCGTGCAGTGTCTGCTTTATTTACATTCTACACGACGTCTCAAATTCATTGGAATTGGGTTTCGTATATAGCTACCAAAATACAAATATCTATCCAAATGTTGCGCTTTACTCTGATTTTGCTCATTGATCATAAACAGAAATCTATTGAGAAATTTGAGTAATCACTGAAGCTGAAATTCTGAGTACATAGAGAAACCCTGACATATGTGCCAACTATGTTGGAAACCCTAGAACCCAGGTAGAAAGTAGACACAAACATTAGACACACATTAGACATTTGATAAATAATATTAGTGAGCTTTGACATGGTGCGAGCTGAACACAGAGATGGAGTCTAAACTCCTGACAGGACTACAACTTGAGCATACTCTATGTTGAATAAACTATAGTGCCTTTTTTAATGAAGGTTAGTGAGGGCTATTGAGGGTCAATAATTGGTGCGTGTTTAGGTCTTACCCTGAGGCAAGGGGATTGCACGAACGCTGACAGTGGCCAGTTTATTTGGAGTGGTTAGTGTGACCAAACCACTGCTGTCAACATGAAGAGTCTCTGTAGCACGACCATGAGAAACTTCATCTTTTACCTAACAAACATGTACATGAAAACACATCTGATGATTTTCACTTGTCGAATGTTGTATTCTCCATAATACTGATATTATCACAGCAGGATTGTTATTTGCATTAATGAAAAATCTAAATCTACCAATAAAAAAATATATTCATAAACTGGAATAGCATTACAACATTTCTGTTTCACATTAAAAAAATGTTTTCAAGTGCATAACTGAAATGAAAATTAAAGCAGAATGTAGTTTAAATTGTAATTGTCATAAAATAATTTGGAGAAACGAGAGCTATAGCTTCCTGTAGATTTGAATCAGATGAGAGCCTAACACCTTCAGTTTTATTTAAACATATTTTAGAAACAGTTCCAATTGTAAGTGACACCGTTAAAACACAACCACAGATTGATGTAACTAGCAGTTATCTATCAAGTCACTTCTTACTCAGATACAGTGTTCCCTCATTGATTGCGTGCATTGCGTTCCCACAAATGCCTGCAAAAGTCAATTCCGTAAAGTAGAGGTTGACTTTAATTTTTGGGTTTTTTTCAATTTTCAATTTCCTTTTTCAGGGTATTTACACCTCTATTAAACCCTTTACATCCAACTTCCAAATGGTTACCTTCATTCTAAATACTTTAACTATTAACATACAAAATGAATAATAAATACTACAGCTGCAACAACAAATCGATAAATCTATGAAAACAAAACTGTTGTTAAAAGTGCTGCAACCAATTATGTTACGTCAAGCACGTTCTTAGTTCATTGTTTATGTGTCATGTAACATTAGCATCCCGTACAATTCATCCTGTTGTTGCTGCTGTTGAGTACAACAACAGACATGAATAGGCAACAACAGGCTGAACGGTACAGTATGCTAACGTTACATAAACACAAACGAGGAATTTAGAACGTGCCTGATGTAACATAAGAGTTATGCAAATAACTTCATGTCTGCTCTTGGTGGATTTTGTTGGATTTTGTCAAATAAAGTTCCCCTAAAATTGCGACTTGTACTCCGGTGCGACTTACCATATTTTCCGGACTATAAGTCGCATTTTTTTTCATAGTTTGGGTGGGGGGGCGACTTATACTGAGGCGCGACATATATGTGAATTTTTTCACAAATTTTCAAAATAAAAAAAATAAAAAAGTGAAATCGTGATAAACGAACCACGATGTAGCAAGGGATTACTGTAATTTGAATTTCAAGTGATGTCAGCAGCACGGCACGGCGGTTGTTTACATAAAGGACAAACATTCGATCACGGGATGACGAAGGGCCCCACTTACTACCGGCATCATTAGCGGCTTTGTTTGTAAGTGACACGGAGGACGAAGAGTTTGAAGGATTTAATGATTTGAAGTGACACAGAAGGTTTGAAAAACTGTTATGGCTTTTAAACACGCCCGGTCCTACTCTACGGATCTCTCTTTCACCTCCATGGATGGAAGTCGGGGGGCGGCGCTCAGCCGGGTGGCTGTCCGGGGACGGTGGATGGGGCTCGGACATGGCTTTTACGCACACCCGGTCCTATTCTATAGAGCTCTCTTCCACCTCCGTGGCTGGAAGTGCCACCTCTGGGGATGGAAGTCCACGCCGTCACACGCCTGGAAGTCGACGCCGGTGCTTAGGGCCGTGTGGCGGTGAAGTATTTATGTTATAGTTATTTGATATATTTCATTTCGTGTAGCAACTTGTATATCAAGTTCAAGTTCAAGTTCAAGTTTACTTTATTGTCAAAGATCTCTGTAACAGGGTTACCACAGAAGTTTGAAATTGCGTTTTACCAGTCTCCAATGTGCAGATTAACTAAAAACATGCTGATAAACATGTGCAGTACTATACAATAAAATACTCTCTCTCACATTCACACGCACGCACACACACACACACGGTGTGTAATAAGAGTATTGACAATACAGACCCACACACACACACATACATACACAGCAGCAGAAGTACAATCAGTGGTCATAGAAGTAAAGTGAAAAAGTGTATAACTGTATATAAGGTGCAAGAGTAAAGTGCCAAGTGGCATGGTGACTTGGAATGTTCAAGTGGTTTTCCTCAGTGTGTTCATGAGTCTGATGGCTTGAGGAAAGAAGCTGTTACTCAGTCTGCTTGTGCGGGACCGCAGGTTGCGGTACCGCTTCCCTGATGGTAGAAGGGAGAACAGTCTGTGTGCAGGATGAGTAGTGTCTTTGATGATGTTCATTGCCCTCTTGGTACAGTGTGAAGTGTACAGTTCCTGAATGGCTGGAAGGGGTGACCTGATGATCTTTTCTGCTCTCCTCACCACCCTCTGCAGCGCCTTTTTGTCTGCAGCTAGGCAGCTGCCATGCCAAACAGAGACGCTGCTGGTCAGGATGCTCTCAATAGCACCTCTGTAGAAGGTGGTGAGAGCAGAGGTGGGGAGGTCGGCTCTTCTCATCCGTCTCAGGAAGTGGAGTCGTGTCTGCGCCTTCTTGACCAGCGCAGTGGTGTTGGTAGTCCATGAGAGGTCATCAGTGATGTGCACTCCCAGGAACTTTGTGCTTTTCACAGACTCTACTGCACTGCCGTTGATGATGAGTGGGATGTGTGTTGGTTGTTTCTTTCTGAAGTCCACAGTGATTTCTTTTGTTTTGTTTACGTTGAGAAGCAGATTGTTCCTATCACACCAGGTGATGAGTTGCTGTACCTCCTCTCTGTATGCTGAGTCATCGTTGTCTTTGATGAGGCCCACCACTGTTGTGTCATCTGCAAATTTGATGATGTGATTCGTTTCAAATCTGGCAGAGCAGTCGTGGGTCATCAGCGTGAACAGCAGGGGGGATAGCACACATCCTTGCGGCACCCCGGTGTTTATGACGGTGGTCGCTGAGGAGTTGTTTCCGACTCTGACTGTCTGCGGTCTGTTCGTTAGAAAGTCCAGCAGCCAGTTGCACAGTGGAGTGCTGACGCCTATTGTACTCAGCTTGTTCACCAGATGTTGGGGGATGACTGTGTTGAACGCAGAGCTGAAGTCAATGAACAGCATCCGCGCGTGACTGTTTTTGTTCTCCAGATGAGCCAGGCAGAGGTGGAGTGCTGTTGCTATGGCGTCATCAGTGGAGCGCTTGGGGCGGTAGGCAAATTGGTATGGGTCCAGAGTAGTGGGGAGGGTGGATGTTAAGTGGGTCTTCACCAGTCTCTCAAAGCACTTCATCATGATGGAAGTGAGTGCTATGGGTCTGTAGTCATTCAGTGATGATGCCGGTGACTTCTTGGGTAGTGGTACGATGGTGGTAGCTTTGAAAATTGCTGGTATGATGGCTTGGTTCAGAGAGGTGTTGTAGATGTCTGTGAGGACGTCAGTGAGTGAGTCTGCACAGTCTCTGAGCACGCGCCCGGGTATGTTGTCTGGACCTGCAGCTTTCCTGGGGTTCACCTTGAGTAGGGTCCTCTTCACGTCCGCTGGGTCCAGTTGAAGTGTTGTGCTGTCTGGGTGTACTGGGGTTTTTGTGGGTGTTGTGGTGTTGTTTTCTTCAAACCGGCTGAAGAAGGTGTTGAGAGAGTTGAGGAAGTCTATGTTGTCCTCACACGGTGGGGGGGATGGTTTGTAGTCTGTGACTGACTGGATGCCTTGCCACAGGCGTCTTGGGTCTTTTGTGTCAGTGAAGTGTGAGTTGATTTTTTGACCGTATGCACGCTTGGCTACTCTCACGCCCCGGTGCAAGTTGGCCCTAGCAGTCTTGAGGGCCTCCTTGTCCCCAGACTTGAAAGCAGCGTTGCGTGCCCTCAGGAGCTCACGTACCTCCCTGGTGAACCAGGGTTTTTCGTTTGCTCTCACTGTAATGTCTTTGGTGACGGTTACATCTTCCATGCACTTTGTTATGTATCCAGTTACAGAGTCTGTGTATTCGGTGAGGTTGACGTCCTGGTTGGTGGTGGCCGCCTCCCTGAAGACAGACCAGTCTGTGCGTTCAAAACAGTCCTGTAGAGCTGCTGTGGAGCCCTCTGGCCAGGCCCTGATCTGCTTCACAGTTGGTTTGCTTCTCGTCAACAGAGGTCTGTAGGCTGGAATTAGCATAACAGAGAGATGGTCTGATGAACCCAGGTGGGGGTGGGGAACCGCTCTGAAGGCCTGTCTGATGTTTGTGTAGACCTGGTCAAGTGTGTTTTCTCCCCTTGTTGCAAAGTTCACACACTTGTGGAAGTGTGGCATTACTGTTTTCAATTTGGCCTGGTTGAAATCGCCAGTGATTATGCAGACCAAGTCCGGGTGTGTGTTCTGTAGTGTACTCACAGACTTGTATAGTATGGAGAGTGCGTCCTTTGTGTTAGCGCTGGGGGGGACGTAAACAGCTGTGATGTTGACGGTATTGAATTCACGTGGTAGGTAGAATGGACGGCAGTTGAGGGTTAAAAACTCAATGTTCTCTGAGCAGTGACTTGTAGTAACGACAGCGTTTGTACACCAGTTGTTGTTAATGTAAATGCACACATCACCTCCTCGAGATTTACCCGTGCTGGCGTGGTTTCTGTCCGCGCGGAAAGTTGTAAACCCATCCAGTTTAATGGCGCTGTCCGGAACGTTGTTGTGAAGCCACGTCTCTGTGAGGATGACTGCGTTGCATTCTCTCACCTTTCGTTCTGTAGTTAAGTCCAGCTTGAGATAGTCCATTTTATTTTCCAACGACCGCACGTTTGAAAGGAGAATAGATGGAAGTGCTGTTTTGTGAGGGTTTCTCTTTAGTCGGTGTGTGATGCCGGCTCGGGAACCTCGCCTTCTCCTCCGGCGTGTGCTCAGACTCCACCGCCGCTTCAGCTGCTTCCAGTGTCGGCTGGTGGGGGAGGGGGAGCCCGCTGCCTCGGAGGTTCCTTTGTCTCGGGACATTATTCCAAGACCGCGAAGAGTTTCGCGATCCATGGCAAAGTTAACTCCGGATATATCCTTTGTGCAGTTGTTGCTTCTAAGTCCCAATAGTGTACTTCTGTCGTATGCGATTCTCGGAGACGATTTGGACGGTACATTTAACACAAAACACACATTTTTATCGGGAGCCGGCTTGGCCGCAGCCTCACAGGGCGCCGCCATCTTGAAAGTATATGTTTTTATCACTACAGTTCAGTAGTTGTTGGCTCGTTGAACTATTGTTTTGTTAAATAAAGAGCCGTTTACCAAACCCACGTCTATCCTGGTACTTTGTTAACGCTACAATATAGTTATATACTAGGTCTGTGGAATAACGACGAGGCTGACGTCAGGGCGCACGCGCGGCGTTGTTGACAAAGGACGAGGAATTTGATCGATGGATTTAATAATTTGGAGTTACACAGATGGTTTGATAATATTATTGCTTATATAATCGTTATTTGATATATAATTTATATATCGTTATATGGGCCTGTGGAATAATTTGAAGTGCAACCGCGGTCAGCGGCGCGCATGCGGCATTGTTGAGATAAAGGACGATTGATGGATTTAATGATTTGGAGTGACACAGATGGTTTGATAATAATATTGCTTATATGATAGTTATTTGATATATAATTTATATACCGTTATATGGGCCTGTGGAATAATTTGAAGTGCAAGCGCTGTTAGGGTTTTCTAGGTTATCTTGATCCTATGATTATGTTGGAATGTAACCTGTAATAATTAAACTCGCCTGTCCTGTCTTAACAAAAGTAGTAGAACAAAGGACTACCTGAACTTCTGCATGGATGTGGTCTCTCCTGTTAAGACAGTCCGCTACTACCCGGATAACAAGCCTTGGGTAACACGGGAGGTCAAAGCCGTCCTGAACAGGAAGAAAGCCGCCTTCAGGAGCAGAGACAGGGAGGCCATGAAGGCAGCACAGCAGGAGGTGAAACACTGTGTGAGGGAAGCCAAAGACACCTACAGGACAAAGGTGGAGCAGAAGCTGAAGGAAAACAACATGAGGGCCGTCTGGGAAGGTGTGAGGACTATCACGGGCCACAACAAGACCAGGGTCGTTGAAGGGACAATGGAGAGGGCGAACGAGCTGAACAACTTCTTCAATAGGTTTGATCGGCCCACGACCCCCCCACCTCTACTGCAGCCATCTCTCCTTCCCTCCACAACACACCACCCCCGAAACAACACAGCACCCCCACCCTCCTCCTCCTGCCCCCCCACCCCAGATACCACAGCACCACCACTCTCCTCCTCCAGCCCCCCCACGCCAACACAAGCTCTGCCTTACTTCACAGCAGACCAGGTCAGAGGACAGCTGAGGAAGCTTCGACCCAGGAAAGCACCAGGCCCGGACAAGGTGTGTCCCAGACTACTGAAAACCTGCACTGCTGAACTGGGGGAACCACTTCAACGGATCTTCAACCTCAGCCTGCAGCTGGGGATAGTGCCTACACTATGGAAGACATCCTGCATCACGCCGGTTCCTAAAAAGACCCGGCCCAGTGAACTGAATGACTTTCGGCCGGTGGCACTCACTTCACACCTGATGAAGACATTGGAGCGGCTCTTCCTCGGTCTCCTCAGACCTCAAGTGCGACATGCTCAGGACTGCCTGCAGTTTGCATACTAGTCAGATGTTGGAGTGGAGGACGCCATCCTCCACCTACTGCACCGAGTTCACTCCCACCTGGATAAGGGAAGCGCCACAGCGAGGATTCTGTTCCTAGACTTCTCCAGTGCGTTCAACACCATCCAGCCCCCCCTGCTCAGAGACAAACTGGGCAGGATGGGAGTGGACCCATACATGGTGACCTGGATCTCCAGCTACCTCACAGACAGGCCACAGTACGTCAGACTAAAAGACACCATCTCTGACACTGTGGTCAGTAGCACTGGAGCCCCACAGGGCACAGTGCTGGCCCCTGTACTCTTCACCTTGTACACCTCAGACTTCTGTTACAACTCTGAGCTGTGTCACATTCAGAAGTACGCGGATGACACAGCCATTGTCGGGTGTATCAGGGACAATAGAGAGGAGGAGTATAGGAGCCTGGTGGGGGATTTCGCCACCTGGTGCAGTGCCAACCAACTGGAGCTCAACATCTCCAAGACCAAGGAGCTGGTCATAGACTTTGGGAGGAACAGGCCTAAGCCTAGGCCCGTACTGTTGGAGGGGGCTGAGGTGGAGGCTGTGGACTCCTACAAGTACCTGGGGGTGTGGCTGGATAAAAAACTGGACTGGTCAACTCACACCAACCACCTTCACAGGAAGACACAGAGCAGGATGTACTTCCTGAGGAGACTACGTTCTTTTAACATCTGCAACAAACTCTTGGAGATGTTCTACCAGTCTGTGGTTGCCAGTGTCCTGTTTTACACCGTGGTGTGCTGGGGCAGCAGCACATCCAAGAAGGACACCTCCAGACTGGACAAACTGGTCAGGCGAGCCGGCTCTCTGATCGGCAAGAAGCTGGACTCACTGGAGACGGTGGCAGAGGCAAGGACACTGAAAAAACTGTTTGACATTATAGACAATGTCAGTCACCCTCTGCACACTGTCGTCACTAATCAGAGGAGCCGGATCAGTGGGAGACTGCTCCTCCCCAATTGTAGGACAAGCAGACTGAAGAACTCCTTTGTCCCCCAAGCCATCAAGCTTTTCAACTCCTCACTGGGGGGGAGGAGGTGACATGGACATGAACAGGGACATGGAGATGCTTGTAATAACTGTACACATTCACACGTCAATATACAATGTGCAATATTATGGCAACTACTGTGTAGTGTTTTTACCTCCCTCAATTTTCTTGCCTAGTTTATCTTTTTGCCTCTTTTACGTTTCATTGCTAACTCTTGCACTGTGTGTATTTCTGCATCTTCTGTATATATTTATCTCGTGTTTTTTCTTGTGTATTTTGTATTTTACTGCTACTGGACACAGAATTTCCCTGAAGGAGTAATCCCAAGGGATTAATAAAGTTGAGTCTAAGTCTAAGTCTAAGTCTAAAGTGCTAAGATCTTTTGAACTGATTGACTAGCTGCAGAGGAAGCAATCAAAGTTGTTTTGTTCACACAACATCGTGAAGGACCCCCTGCTGTGCTTTGATCAGCCAGGGGCTTCGGCCATTTGTCTACTCTGACCCCCACTCTCAACCCCCACTCTGTTTCTCTCAATAAAAATGCTCCTGCACGAGCCTGAGTCAGACCTCCATTTCGATCATCGCTGCACGCACAGCGACGAATGGACTCTCCACCTGCAGGTGTCCATAAGGACTTACTTGTCTCCCGTGTGGTTCTTGCAAAATAAGTTGGAGTGAGCAAATCTCTAACAAGCGCCGTCAGCGGCGCGCACTCATTTTTGACATAAAGGACGATCGATTGATTTAATGATTTGGAGTGACACAGATGGTTTTATAAATGTGTTATTTATGTAATAGTTATTTGAATAACTCAGAATGTTACGTCAGGCCCGTTCACAGCTCTTCGTTTGTGTTTATGTCACGTTAGCATACCTATTGTTTCGCCTGTTGTTGCTCGTTCATGTCTGTTCTTGGTGTTGGATTTTGTCGAATAAATTTCCCCCAAAACGCGATTTATACCCCGGAGCAATTTATATGTTTTTTTTTCACGTTATTGTGCATTTTATGGCTAATGTGACCTATATTCCAGAGCCACTTTAAGTCTGAAAAATATGGTATGTATTTTTTTTCTTCTTTATTATGCATTTTATGGCTGGTGCGATTTATACTCATAGTCCGGAAATTATGGTATTTTCTTATTACAAAGTAGACTGATCATAAAACAAATGTTTGAGCATTTACGTTACTTAAAAGGACTATATTATTTAGGACTGGTCTCAAGAGATGTAACATATACCGTATTGGTCCGAATATAAGACGATGTTTTTTTGCATTGAAATAAGACTGAAAAAGTGGGGGTCGTCTTACATTCGGGGTCTAGACATTATAACCATTCACAACACTAGATGGCGCCAGATATTTTTAAAGTCAAGTTACATCACTGCGCCTTAAGTCTCGCGTGAGTTACCTCAGCTTATCGCGATTGTTGGAGCTTGTGCGCAGCGGTAAGTTAAAGGTCGCAGGTATCGACTGAGTATGTTGCTGTGATCGTGTGCGTCCTTGACACAAAGTGAGTACCGTATTTTTCGGACTATAAGTCGCGTTTTTTTTTTCATAGTTTGGGTAGGGGGGCGACTTATACTCATGAGTGACTTATATGTGTAATTGTTCACAAATGTTTACTTGATCATTAACACATTACTAACTAATATAGTTGATCACTTCACATGTTATTTTCACTTTAAATCGCATGAGGGCGCACTATGGCTGTGGAATAATTGGAGCCTCACTGACAATGAGTTCCATTCCCTGAACTCCTGAACCGGACTGAGGAGATTTTATGATTTGGAGTGACACAGATGGTTCGATAAACTTATTTATCTTATAGTTATTTGATATATAGTTTATTTACAGTAACGACGTCTATGTTGTTAGACTTCAGTAGTCTCCGATTGTCTAGCAAGGCCGTGAAGGCAGCAAGGGGGGGGGGGGGGGGGGAGCGATCCAGGGCGCTTGGTTATAGCACTGTGTTGGCTCATATGTTGAGCTCTTGTTTTGTGAAATAAAGAGCCGGTTACTAAACCCATGTCTTACCTGGTACTTTGGTAACGCTACAATATAGTTATATACATACATCTGTGGAATAATTGGAGTTGCAACTGACGACGAGGCTGACAACGAGGCTGACGACGAGGCTGACGACGAGGCTGACGACGAGCATGACGACGAAGCTGACGACGAGGCTGACGACGAGGCTGACGTCAGCGGCGCACGTAGTTCCGGAGTGAACTTTTTTTGCTTTCTTTTAAGTGATACAGCGGATGAAGATTCCGATGGATTTAATGATTTGGAGTGACACAGATGGTTCGTTAAAATTGTTGTTTATATTACATTTATTTGATATATCTAGTCTGATGTCAACAGATGTTTTTTGACAAGACGAAGATTCCGATGGATTTAATGATTTGGAGTAACACGGATTGTTCGATAAAATTTGTTTATATTATTGTTATTTGATATATAGTTTATATATTGTTATATGGGCCTGTGGAATAATTTGAACTCTAACTGACGACAAGTCCGACGTCAGTGGTGCGCCGCACACGCGCCGTTGTTTACATAAAGGACGAAGAATTTGATCGATGGATTTAATGATTTGGAGTGACACAGATGGGTTGATATAATTGTCGTTTATATTGTGGAATAATTTGAACTGCAACTGACGAGTCCGACGTCAACGGCGCTCTGCACACGCGGCGTTTATTTAAAGGACGAAGAATTCGATCGATAGGTTCATTGGAGTTACACAGATGGTTTGATAAAATTGTTGTTTATATTATAGTTATTTGATATATAGTTTATATATCGTTACATGGGCCAGTGGAATAATTTGAACTGCAACTGACGACGAGGCCGACGTCAGCGGCGCGCCGCACACGCAGTGTTGTTTACAGTAAGGACGAAGAATTCAATCGATGGAGTCAATGATTTGGAGTGACACAGATGGTTTGATCAAAGTCAAAGTTGGAGTGACAGATGGTTTGATCAAAGTCAAAGTCTGCTTTATTGTCAATTTCTTCACGTCAAAACACACAAAGAGATCAAAATTGCGTTTCCTACTATCCCACGGTGACAAGACATATATATATATATATATATATATATAAAAAAAAAAAACTTTTCCTCACCCCCCGTGGGTGGTCTCTTTTTCCCTTCAAGCTCGGGTCCTCTACCAGAGGCCTGGGAGCTTGAGGGTTCTACGCAGTATCTTTGCTGTTCCTAGTACTGCACTTTTCTGGACTGAGATGTCAGATGTTTTTCCTGGGATCTGTTTCAGCCACTCCTCCAGTTTGGGGGTTACTGCCCCTAGTGCTCCAATGACCACAGGTACCACTGAAGTCTTAACTCTCCAGGTCTTCTCCAGCTCTTCTCTGAGCCCTTGATATTTCTCAAGTTTCTCATGTTCCTTTTTCCTAATGTTACCATCATTTGGGATGGCTATGTCAACCACAACGGCTTTCCTCTGCTCTTTGTCCACCACCACAATGTCCGGTTGGTTCGCCATTACCATTCTGTCTGTCTGGATCTGGAAGTCCCAGAGGATCTAGGCTTGGTCATTCTCTACCACCTTTGGAGGTGTTTCCCACTTGGATCTTGGGACTTCCAGTCCATACTCTGCACAGATGTTCCTGTACACTATTCCAGCTACTTGGTTATGGCGCTCCATGTATGCTTTACCTGCCAGCATCTTACACCCTGCAGTTATGTGCTGGATTGTCTCAGGACCTTCTTTGCACAATCTACACCTGGGGTCTTGTCTGGTGTGGTAGATTTGGGCCTCTATTGCTCTGGTGCTCAAGGCCTGTTCTTGTGCAGCCAGGATCAGTGCCTCTGTGCTGTCCTTCAGACCAGCTCTTTCTAGCCATTGGTAGGATTTCTGGATATCAGCTACTTCAGCTATGTTTCGGTGGTACATCCCATGTAGGGGCTTGTCCTCCCATGATGGTCCCTCCAGCACCTCATCTTCCTTTGATGCCCATTGTCTGAGACATTCACTGAGCACGTCATCCGTTGGGGCCTTATCCCTGATGTACTTATGGATCTTGGATGTTTCATCTTGGATCGTGGCTCTCACGCTCGCCAGTCCTCGGCCTCTTTACGGCTAGTGTACAGTCTCAGGGTGCTGGACTTGGGATGGAACCCTCCATGCATGGTTAGGAGCTTCCGTGTCTTGATATCTGTGGTCTGTATATCTTCCTTTGGCCACCGTATGATTCCTGCAGGGTACCTGATTACTGGTAGGGCGTAGCTGTTAATGGCTAGGGACTTGTTCTTGCCATTGAGCTGACTTCTTAGGACTTGCCTTACTCGATGGAGGTATTTGGCTGTGGCTGCTTTCCTTGTTTCCTCGTCAAGGTTGCCATTTGCCTGTGGAATTCCAAGGTATTTGTAGCTGTCCTCAATGTCTGCTATTGTTCCTTCTGGGAGTGAGACCCCCTCTGTGTGGATTACCTTTCCTCTTTTAGTCACCATGCGGCCACATTTCTCAAGTCCGAATGACATTCCGATGTCAGAGCTGTAGATCCTGGTAGTGTGGATCAGGGAGTCAATGTCCCGCTCGTTCTTAGCGTACAGCTTTATGTCATCCATGTAGAGGAGGTGGCTGATGGTGGCCCCATTCCTGAGTTGGTATCCATAGCCCGTCTTGTTGATTATTTGGCTGAGGGGGTTCAGTCCTATACAGAACAGCATTGGGGACAGAGCGTCTCCTTGGTATATACCACATTTGATGGTCACGTGTGCAAGTGGCTTGCCATTGGCTTCAAGTGTGGTTTTCCACTGTTTCATCGAGTTGGCGATGAAGGTTCTCAGAGTCCCATTGATGTTGTACAGCCTCAAGCATTCAGTGATCCAAGTATGTGGCATTGAGTCATATGCTTTCTTGTAATCAATCCAGGCAGTGCTCAGGTTGGTACGTCTAGTTCTGCAGTCTTGGGTGACTGTTCTATCCACCAGGAGTTGATGTTTTGCTCCTCTGGTATTTTTACCAATCCCTTTCTGAGCAGTGCTCATGTATTGATCCATGTGCCTGCTGATCTTATCTGATATTATGCCCGACATCAGCTTCCATGTTGTGGAGAGGCAGGTGATTGGCCGGTAGTTGGATGGGACTGTACCCTTTGATGGATCCTTCTGGATCAGGATCGTACGCCCTTGGGTTAGCCATCCAGGGTGAGTCCCATCCCTTAGCAGCTGGTTCATTTGTGCTGCCAGGCGCTCATGGAGAGTTGTAAGTTTCTTGAGCCAGTAGCTGTGGATCATGTCAGGGCCTGGTGCTGTCCAATTTTTCATTCCTGAGACTCTTCTCTGGATGTCTGCCACTGTGATGGTTACTGGGTTCTGTTCAGGGAGCTTGCTGTGGTCCTTTCTCAGAGCCACCAGCCACTGTGCATCCTTCTTATGTGATGCCTCCCGCTCCCATATATCCTTCCAGTACTGTTCAGTTTCCAGCCTTGGTGGGTCTGCTCTGCTATTATTCCCCTGCCACTGAGCGTACACTTTCGCTGGTTGTGTTGTGAACAACCTGTTTATTCGTCTGGCTTCATTCTCTCTTGTGTACCTCTTTAGGCGGCTGGCCAAGGCTTGGAGTCTTTGTTTGGCAGTTTCGAGTGCTTCAGGTATGGGCATATGGCTGTATTTCTTGGGAACTTTACTTTTTCATTGCACCTTTCTGGGCCTCTGTCATTTGGCTCACTTCTCTCCGTGCTATCTTGATTTTGGCCTCCAGCCTTCTCTTCCATGGTGGGCACTGTTGTGGTCGCATATGGTCATTCTTCTTGTAGCCAAGCATTTCTAGGATCACTGCTGCTGAGGTGTATATCAGCTCATTGGTTTCAGTGATGGTAGCCGTAGGAATTGTTGTCAATGCTGCATTCACATCTTCTAGGAGACTTTCTGAGGGTACTTCACTTAGCCTCTGCAGTGTATATCTAGGTTCCCGAGCATTCATTCTCACCGTGATCTTGTTCTTCAGGTCAGTTGCTGCCTCGTTCAGCTTGATTGTGCTTATTGGGGTTTCGTACCACACCTCTGGGCTTTTACATGGATTTAACTCGTCTCTGACCTGGTGCTCTGGTTGGCCTTCGCTATGGCATTTGTGTTGTATCTCATCAATCTCGAGGTGTGATAGCAGGTGCCGTTTATGGATATTGGAACATTGAGCTACTAGTTGCTTGGCCGATAGTGTTGACTGTGGGTATTGAAGTTGCCATTGTTCCCGCATTCTCCGCATGTAACCCCTCTCGCTCGGGTTGCTGGAGTAGTAGCATTCCAACAGATCCTTATTCTCGCATCTCGCCCATTTGTGTCTTGTTCCAGTAGCCCATTTTTCATCAGGGTGCTCTGGTTCCCCAGCACCTGACGCAGACCTTGTTTGTCCGGGCGACGTCTGAGCCGGCATGTCTTTCGTTTCTTGTACTCTCATTATCTCTGAGGTAGGCGGTATCGTTAAGGGTCTTGCCTAAGGACCCACACTGACTGTTGGTAAGGTAATCGCTCATTGCTCATATTGTGCCCCTGCCGGGAATCGAACCCGGGTCTTCCGTTTGTAAGTCATGTCACTTACTGATTGAGCTAGTCAGCCGTATAATATATATATATAGATATATATATATATATATATATATATATATATATATATAGATATAGATATAGATATAGATATATAGGTCCACGGACAACAAAACAATACAAAAAGTAAAAACAAGAAGGCACATACAATGAATAATAAGAGCAATGAATAAATAATAAATAAGAGCAACATGGTTGAAATGGAGCAATTGTGCATACAGCAGAAAGTCAGAATATAGCGCAAAAGTACAGGAGGAGTAGTGCAAGGCAGCCAACGTGGCCCAAAAGGCCAGGACGTTATGCAGCAGAGGGTAGAGGGGGGAGAGAGTTCAGGATCCTAACAGCCTGGAGTATGAAGCTGTTGGCGAGTCTGGTGGACGCGGGAGCGCAGGCTTCTGTACCGCTTCCCAGAGGGCAGTAGATCAAACAAAGTGTGAGCGGGGTGACTCACCTCACTCACAATTGTGGTCGCCTTGCGTGTGAGATGGGAGGTGTAAATGTCCTTCAGGGAGGGGAGTGAAGCACCAATAATCCTACCAGCTGTGATCACGAAGCGCTGCAGGGCCTTCATGTTGTAGTCAGTGCAGCTTCCACCCCACACAGCGATGCAACTGGAGAGGACGCTCTCAATGGTGCCATGGTAGAATGTGGTCATGATGGCTGGTGGAGCACATGCTCGCCTGAGTTTCCGCAGGAAGTACAGGCGGCGCTGAGCTGTCTTCGCCAGATCTGCAGTGTTGGAGAGGTCTTCACTGATGTGCACCTCCAGGAATCTGGTGCTGCTCACTCTCTCCACCACAGCACCGTTGATGGTCAGTGGCAGGTGTTGGGTGTCTCCTTGGTCTTGCTGACGTTCAGCAGGAGGTTGTTGTCCCTGCACCATGTGGTCAGAAGGTCGACCTCCGACCTGCATTGAGTCTCGTCGCCCTTGGTGATGAGACCCACCAGATTCGTGTCGTCAGCAAATTTCACTATGCGGTTGTTGCTGTAGGTTGCAGTGCAGTCATGCGTCAGCAGGGTGAAGAGCAGCGGACTGAGCACGCAGCCTTGGGGGGGGGCCCCCGTGCTCAGCGTGATGCTGCTTGAGATATTGTCACCAACACGTACTACTTCTACTACTACTACTACTTGATAAACGTATTATTTATGTTATAATTATTTAAATAACTGTTAATGTTACGTCAGGCCCGTTCTCAGCTCCTTGTTTGTGTTTATGTCACGTTAGCATTTCGTATCCTTTAGCCTCTTTTTGCTGGTTCATGTCTGCACTTGGTGTTGAATTTTGTCAAATAAATTTCCCCCAAAATGCGACTTAAACTCCAGTGTGACTTATATGGTTTTTTTCCCCTTTATTTTGCATTTTATGGCTGATGCGACTTGTACTCCGGAGCGACCTTTAGTCCGAAAAATACGGTATACACATTTCATTGTTACTACTGTCCACTGTTGTGCCGTTTATCCGATCGCGGTTTGCGTCGTGTGCATGCCATTTGATTGACAGCTCCGGCGCAGTCCTTTAAATTTGCCTCGCATCGTACGAGTAGCCGTTACGCAGCGGCACGGCGACTAACGGTCGCCAGAAAATATATTTTGTTGTTTCGATGACTTATGTTTGGTGTGTTGCCGAGAGTATTTCATTTATGGTTATTTACTATAGCAGAACCGTTACGCGCAGTTAGTTATGTAATGTGTGCCGTCTACGAGTGTTGTGTGACGTCAGAAGTTGAGCGTTGATCGCTGTGATTCTATCTGTTGCAGAACCACACACATACACCCCACAAACCACACACATCCGTCACACGCTTCACACAATACCCTTTTGCCACAGTGCCTGTTACTTTTTTGCCAATAATTCAGTAAACCAATCAAAACTGAACCACGTGTTCCCTCCTGTGTTCTGACCGACACCCGGGGGCGAAAAGAGCATAACCATCCGAGCCAACCCCCTATACAGTCCTCAGGCTCCCCAACAATTGCGGTAGCAGTTTGCATTATTTTATTGCAAGGTTTTTCCTTATTCAGATTTGTTTCAAGACAACAGTTACAGTTAGACTTCACTTTGATGGTTAATGCAGTTATTTCATTTTTGTTGTTTTATCACAGTAGATTGGTTTATTTACATTTCAAAAAAGCAGAAGCCATTCATTTACAAATGTGATTGCACTTTAGTTTACATATTTAAATGTTCAGATATTAGGATGTGATACACAGTTTTTGCATGATTTGAATGAGGCAAAATAAACTTTCTCTCGAATATAGTATTTTTATAATCATTTGTTTCAGATGTACTGTAATTATTTTCTGTATAAAAATTTAACTTGGTGTTCAAAAAGTATTTTTTCAAACTTGAGTCAATTAGTCTTTTTCAAATTTGAGTCTTATAATCAGGGTCGTCTTATATTCGGGCCAATACGGTATAATTGTAAATGTAAATGTTTTTAATGTTGCAATGAAATCAATACATTTTGTCTAGAGGTTTTCAACAACTAAAAATGTAAGTGTTTATTTTGTTTTTCATGTTTAAACCAAATCATAGTTTGAAGCAAAACGTCACGAAACGTGAACCGAACCGTGGGTATGGTAAACCGTTACACCTCTACCATGGTGTAAATAAAAGCATATAAGCTATATAGCACATATGTCAGAGTTACGGCCCGCGGGCCAGATCCGGCCCGCGAATTGATTATCTATGGCCCCCTGGATGATATTGAATTACTATTAGAACCGGCCCGTAGGCCACAGCCGCCCGCTGGTGTTTTGCACGCACCAACACTACATTTCCCACAATGCAACGGTAGCCCGCGATGTCCCTGCAGCTCGCACAAGCGGCTTCATTATTCATCAGTAGTCAGAGCAGAGTTCAACTTTCTGATACCCCCCTCCTCAAAAATGGCTAAACGTAAGGTGGACGCTGAGAACAGGGGGTTTCAGGCCAGGTGGGAGGCAGAGTACATGTTTACGGAGGTAAGAGGCAAATCTGTGTGTCTTCTGTGTGGAGAAAATGCGGCTGTAATGAAAGAATTAAATTTAAGAAGGCACTATCAAACGTCTAAGAAACACACAGACCAAGACAAGAATATGGAATATGAACAAAAGCTACAGAAGGTGGAAGAATTAGAACGAGGCCTTAAGTCCAGACAGGCTATGTTCACGTATGCTAAATCACAAAGCGAGGCTGCTGCCAAGGCTAGCTTTATTGTGGCAAAAGAGATCGCCAAATCAGCCCGGCCCTTTGCAGAAGGAGAGTTGATCAAAAACGGGTTTTGAGCCTCAGAGCCTAACCCCGAACATTGGTGAACTTGTACAAACAATGAGACACCTCTAAGTATCAGGCTCAGCCTCAGACAAGTGAGCATCACAGAACAGTAACGTATTTTCCGTTTTTTAATTCGGTTACATTTTTACATTTGTTTCTACAAGACGTGATTTTTCTTTGAAGAAAGTATTGTTTTGTCTGTGTGCCGTACATTTTTGAATTTTATTTATTTATATTTATTTTTCAGTTGAATGGACCAAGGGAAAATTGCAGATAAGAGCCATGAGAAAGAATACAACTGATTTGATTATTTTTTTATTTTACGATTTGAAAGCAATGATCGGTAGATCATAGAGCAGCACAATAATACATTTTCAGTTTATAATGCATGCACTTTTACTTATGCATTTATGTTGATATTAAGAAACACATTTTGTTTTTAAAACAATTGAATTTTTTGCTGTTTGGCTGTTGAAAATGTTTTCCCTTGAAGTTACTGACAGAGCCATAACAAAATATTGCCATATTCATTTAATCATTAAATAATGTACACTGTGTTAGGTCTTAGTTCAAAAGGCTATGTGCAATCATTCCGATATATTTTAATAAACATTGAACCAGTCCGGCCCTCGGCTTGTAGCAAATTTGTTTTTTTGGCCCTCGGTGTGTTTGACTTTGACATCCCTGCTATATAGTAAGAGCACCCGATTTAGCGATTTTTCAGCGGTAAAATAAATAAATAGAGAAAAAGCATGATACGGTGACAAAAAAAATCTATAAAACAGTGACGCTGTGAAAGGTGAACTGTGATACAGCAAGGAAGACTGAAGTTAAAAAACAAAAAACAAAACAAAAAAAAACATGTTTTCTAATGGCCAGGTACCAAATTCGCCATAGCTCAGATGGTGTAGAATACCAGAGTTCACCCACCTGGTGAATGACAGCCACTTTTTGCTGCTTGCCAAGATCTTCATTCACCATGTCTACTTTGGGAGGGCGCACCACGGTCTCTCGGAATGGGATGATAGGCTTGGATGCGCTGATCTCAATTTTAGCGAATCTTTGAAAAACAAGTTAAAATCGTTTTGATATACAGTATGCACTCATTATTTTTTTAATTTTCTTTTGTTCGATTGGATTTAATTTTCTCCCCTGTTATTATTATTTTTTTCTTATTTTGTCTTTCTCCAGTGTCATGGAACAACTGAGGGCGGGGCACTCTTCTTGATCTACTTGTAAATGTGCTGAAAAATGCAGGTTCGTGTGGATGCTTTTTAAACGCCTTTGTAAAGCACTTTGAGCACCATATGATGGGTCCTGCGGTTCGACCAACCCGGACATTGACATGAAATTCCTGACGGTCACAGCATCTTCTGATCAAAATATAACCAGGAAAAGACACTGAGGAAAAGACACTGAGACCCAAATGGAAATGAAACAACATTTCATGAGATATGCAGCATTTTTTATGTTGGTATTTTTATCCCTCACAGCTGACATGAAGAGCCAAGATACACTGCCTAATATTTATCTTCTATACAAAAGCTGCCCTGACCTCAAAATGATGCAATGCCACCATCTACCATGATCTGTTAATCATGGGAGTGGTTTACAAACCTCAATTTCACAGACAAACTGGGCAAGACATTTTTACACGCGTCTTGCTCAAGGACACCTCAACAGGAAAAGTTTGAAATCAGACTAGCACTCCCAAGCAACCTGGTTGCCATTTTCATGTTTGTTGTCAGCCGTGACCCTTTGGCCCTCCAGGACCTACTTGAAAAATAATTTTCAGAAACAGATTCATGGAAAGACCACAGCTATGTCAATTATTATCAATTTCATCCATGCCAGAAAACAGTACTTTCTGATGACACTGACAGAGTCCCTTACTGACCGGTCTTTGAGGTCATCCAGGCAGCGTTGGAGATGAACCTCTCCAGCAGTGATCAAAACATGTTCTCCTGTCTCCTGGATTAGCACTTCAGCACAGGGGTCTGCTTGGTTCAACAGACGCATCCCACGCACCAGTTTTGACATCTCACCTGATGCATAACTGGAAATTAATAATTATTTACATATTTCTTAATGCATAAATAAAAATACTACATACCTGGGTGTTTTGGTTCTATGGCAACTCGTACAATGGGTGACGCCTCAATGTTCAGTGGAGTGAAGGGTGGGCAAGCAGGAGTGGTGGAAATCGTAGCTGACTTCAAAATGAAGTCTTCTAGACCTCTGATGCCTATAAAAGCATAGTACTTGCAATAATAAACAGAAATATTGTGAAATGAACACATAGAGAAAAATAAATAATCAGTGATCAATCTGCCATCATATTTTCCCTAAAGGGATTAAAAAGACTTTCTTTGTACATGTTTGTACATTTTTTTGTAGACTGATGCAAGACTGGTGCAAGACCTCCAATGCAAAGCTTAAATGAGCCATTTTGATGGTAAATCAACTTTTAGCCATGTTAAAATGTCCTTGATGATCACGGGATGTTGTAGAGGCGGGTCAACCAGGAGAGCTCCACAACATCCAGAGCCTTAAGGAACTCTGGGCGGATATCATCAAACTGACTTCAACCCCAAAGATAGGAAAGGCTCTGTTTCCTCAAGGGAAGGCGTGTTGGTGGAATTGAAGAGATCTTTGAAGTATTCTCCCCACTGATTCACCATGTCCTGAGTTGAGGTCAGCAGCACCCTGTCTCCACTATATACAGTGTTAACAGCACACCGCTTCCCCCTTCTCAGGCGTCAGATGGTGGACCATAATTTCCTTGAAGCAGTCCATGGCTTCTACGAACTCCTCCCACAGGTTTTTGCTTCAGCAACCGCCAAATCTGCATTCCGCTTGCCCAGCTGGTACCCATCAATCGCCTTCAGAGTCCCAGAGGCCAAAAATGGCCGATAGAATTCTTTTTTTTTTTTTAGTTTGACTGCATCAGGACACCGGCGGGTTTGGAGATGGCTCCCACAACGGGCACATTTATTACACATCATCCATCTGTCCGTTCATCCATCAATCCATACATCCATCTGTTTTGTTAGAGCAATTATCAATTATAACTATAACAGAGGCACGCTCCGCGCTATCAGCATGTATTTAAACGCCGTTCTCCTGTCACTTATAAACCCGCAAAGTAGCGCATTCGCGAAAGGTGAAGCGCAAAGTGGCGAGGGATCGCTGTACTTAATTATGCACACTCTGACATATTTGCAATATTTTGTACTACTGTACCAAGCACATTGCCGGAGGGCACCTCTTCTAGCTCTTCCAGTTCTCTGCCCATGAGCAGGTAGATGTTTTCAATGGAACAACAGGACAGATGAGGCACCTCAGGTAAACTGTCAGAAGGACTGCAATGCTCAGGCAGCTGGCAGGCACAAAAGAAGGAACAAGTTAACAAACATGAGTTGTCAAGCTAATAATAATAATAAATTATATTTATAATGCACGTTACATTTTTAAAAAAAATCTCAAAGTGCTACAGAAAATGCCTTTTTAAATAGAAACGTCTTAAGACCGTTTTTAAAAGTGTCAACCGACTGCGGTCCTCTCAAGTAGACTGGTAGGGCATTCAACAATGTGGGTGAGCCAGAGCAGAAAGCCCGGTCTCTTATGGAACGGAGGTTAGTTTTGGGGGTTTTGAGGAGGTAGGTGTTAGATGTGCGGAGATTCCGTGTGGAAGACTGGAGAGTGATTAGTTCCTTAAGGTAAGGGGGTGCGTTGCTATGGATGCATTGATGGGTCAGCAGAGAGATTTTATATTCAGTCCGAGAGGAAATGGGAAGCCAGTGTAGTGATTGGAGGATAGGTGTGATGTGGTCGTGTTTGCGCACTCTCATCAGGATCCTGACGGCGCTGTTTTGGATATATTGGAGCTTTTGAAGGCTCTTCCCAGGGATCCTGATGAAAAGTGCATTGCAGAAGTCAAGCCTGGAGGAGACAAAAGCGTGGACGAGTTTTTCCGCATCCTGCAGTGACAGGGTGGGGCGGAGTTTGGCTATATTTCTAAGGTGGAAGAATGATGTTTTACAGATGTGTTTGATGTGGGCCTCGTAATTGAGCTGGGGGTTCATTCGCACGGCAAGATTGATGACGACGGATGACAGCGTAATGTCCTGACCAGAAAAAGTGATGGTTGTTATTGGGGAGGATGTGACCTGGTGTGGAGTCCTGATGAGGATGGCTTCCGTTTTGCATCTGTTTAATTGCAGGAAGTTTTCTCTCATCCACGCCTCTATCTCCTCCAGGCAGATAGTGAGTGTAGTGCAGATTTAATTAGGTGTTTTGTCCAGTTTTATGTAAAGCTGTGTGTCATCAGCATAGCAATGGTAAGAAAAAACATGCTTGCTGATGACACAGCCGAGGGGTAACATGTACACAGTGAAGAGGATGGGGCCAAGTACAGATCCTTGAGGGACTCCACAGTTGACAGACTGGGTTCGGGACTTTAAACCTCCCGAGGAAACACACTCGGTTCGTCCAGAGACGTAAGAAATGAACCAGTCCAAAGCGGTGTTGCGGAGACCAATGGTTGAATGAAGGCGGTTTATGAGGATGATCTGGTCAACGGTATCAAAAGCAGCTATGTGGTCCAGGAGGATGAGGAGGGAGGGAGAGCCGGCATCGGCTGCCATAAGAAGGTCGTTAGTGACCCTGACCAGGGCTGTTTCGGTGCTGCGTGCGGGGCGGAAACCAGACTGGAAATTTTCAGCAAGGTTATTGCTCCTGAGGTGATGCTGAAGTTGGGTGGCAATGTTTTTTTCCAGGACCTTGGAGAGGAACGGGAGGTTGGAAATTGGTCTGTAGTTTGCGTGGGTGTTCGGGTCTAGAGTTGGTTTCTTGAGAAGAGGAGGAATGATGGCTGATTTCAGGTCTGATGGAACATGACCAGACAGTAGGGAGAGCTTAATAGTTTTGGTGATCAGGGGGCTTATGGCTTTAATGTTCATCTTAACAAGGATTGTGGGAAAAGGGTCCAGAGCACGGGTGGAAGGTTTCATGTGACTGACAATTTTCTCAACTTCATGCTGTGTAGTTGGTGAGAAGCAATACAGAGGCTGGGGCAGCCCAGACTGTAGGTTGACGGTCAGAACGGATGGAGTGTTGGTGGCAGAGAGGGAAGAGCGAATATTATCCACTTTCGTTCTGAAAAACGAAAGGAAGTTGTTGCATTGTTCAGTTGTTGTAGTACTGTTTGTGGGAGTTTGTGGTTTCAGGAAGTGGTTTATTGTTGAAAAAAGCTGCTTTGAGTTGCCGGGACTGTTTTTGATGATATTTGAATAAAATCTTGCTTGTTTCTCCCTGAGGGACTCGGAGTAGGCCTTTTGGTGGTATCTATAGGCCATCTTGTGAACTGTAAGTCCCGAGGCAATGAACCGCCGCTCCAGGACTCGCCCAGCTGCCTTCATTTTTCGAAGCTCGCTGGTGAACCAGGGAGCTGTTCGAGAGAAGGAGACAGTTCTAGATTGTAATGGGGCATGGGTGTTCAGAACAATGCTTACGGATGTATTGTAGAATGCTACTAATTCAGTCGCAGATGAATGGGTGGCAGAGGAGAGATGATTGAGGTCTGTAGTAAGCTGTGCCAAGAAGTGCTGCGCTATAGTTGCGCTCTCTCGCTCGCGCTCCCTCCTCGCTCGCTCTACCACACTCGCTCTCCCACACTTTCTCTCCCTCGCTCTCCCTCACTCTCTCGCTCTCTCTCTCTCTTGCTCGCTCTCACTCGCTCTTGTTGTCACTTGCTCTTTCTGTCACTCGCTCTCTCTCACTTGCTCTCGAGCTCGTACTCTCGGGTTTCGCTCTCACTCACACTCTCTATTTCACACTCGCTCTCTAATGCTGTCTGTGTCGCTCTCGCTCTCTCACTCTCTCATATGCTCGGTTTCTTACTTTATCTCTGGGATGGATGGATGGATGGATGGATGGATGGATGGATGGATGGATGGATGGATGGATGGATGGATGGATGGATGGATGGATGGATGGATGGATGGATGGATGGATGGATGGAGGAATGGCTGAACGGAGGGATGGAGGGAGGAAAGAGGGATGGAGCAACAGAGCGATAGATGAAGCGAGGGATGATAGAGGGATGAAGGAGGGATAGATGAAGGGATAGAGGGATGAAGCGAGGGATAGCTAGATGAAGGGATAGAGGGATGAAGCAGGGGATAGCTAGATGAAGGGATATAGGGATGAAGGGAGGGATAGATGAAGGGATAAAGCGAGTGGTAAATGAAAGGAAAGCGGGATAGAAGGATAGATGGAGACGAAGAGAAAGAGGAACGGACAGAGACAGACAGAGACAGAGAGACAGAAAGACAGAGAGAGGGAAATAAATAAAGAGAATAATAGAGAGAAAGACACAGAGAGGGACAGACTTTCTGAGACAGAGAGAGAGATAAAGTGATAAGAGAGCGAGCCAGAGAGAGAGAGACAGACAGGGAGACAGACAGCGAGACAAACAGAAGGGTTTACCATGCTTAGGCCCTGGGCAGGATCATACTTTGGTCCAAGTATGAATATTCTTTGTCCTTTTTTCACCACCCCGCTGTATACCCTGGCAAATGCTATGAAGGTCTCTCTTTGCTCCTCTGCCTTGGACTCTTTTAGCCCTTCAGTTGCGATCTCATCACCTAAAAATTAGAAAACACATACTCAAGTCTTTCCTCTGACAGGAAAAATAACATTAGTATTTGTAATACAAATCTACACTAAATGTCTATCTTTTGGATTTTTGCAAGTGAGCAATAGTTTGTTTCAATAAATAAAGTTCTAAATTACAAATCTTGATGATGCGGATCTATTGCTGACATCTGCTGTTAGAGCTCTTTAGTACAAAATTTGATGTCCCTGTCTGCAGGTTATCGCAGACTTTTAGTCTGGTTGTTTTCACGCCAAAAATGGACCATGTAAAGTTCAATACAAAACTAGCCACTGTGGCGACCGTAGCTCAAGCAGTGGAGCGGGTCGATTAGTAACCAGATGGTTGGCGGTTCGACCCTAACTCTGTCACAGTTACTTGTCGTTGTGTCCTTGGGCAAGACACTTCACACACCTTGCCTCCAGGTCGTCATTGTAAATGAAAAAATGTTCTCAATTGACTTACCTGGTAAAACATTGAATAAAAAACAAAAAACAAAAACAAAAACAAAAAAACAAAAATCGAAGCCACATTGTCTCAGGCCGGTTGATTTTGTTCAGAGCAGATTGTTTTCCCAATGAACTGCGCCGTAGTTCGAAACTGACTTGATGAAATTTCTATGTGATTTGAAGTTATGAGCATGCAATTGAGTGTATTAAACTCATAAATCAAGGTATTACTGTACACCATCTAAACAAGCAACTTAGGTTTTCAGAGAGAAATGCATGTACAGCATGTTCTGACTTGTAGACTGTGGGTGGTGCCTTATGATTTTGTCCAGTGTTAGGGCAACCACGTGGCTGTTTCTCCTAGAGCAGTGGTTCTTAATCAGGGTTTGATCGAACCCCAAGGGTTCGGTGTGTCACTCTCAGGGGTTCAACAGAGGGCAAGACACGCACGCACGCACGCACGCACGCACGCACGCACGCACGCACGCACGCACGCACGCACGCACAGACACACACACACCAACACGCACACGCGCGCACTCACGCACGCGTGCACGCACACACATGCACACACGCGCACACATGCACTCACACACACACGCACGCATGCACGCACGCACGCACGCACGCACGCACGCACGCACGCACGCACGCACGCACGCACACACACACACACACACACACACACACACACACACACACACACACACACACACACACACACACACACACACACACACACAGTGTCTTTGTGTGTGTCCATTCCGTTCACCCCACTCGTGTGATTTGTGACAACTATTCAGAACAATAATGCTCTCGGCTTTTTTTGGCATCACTAAATCTTAATATGCCTTTGTAATATTTGTACTATTAGTTACATTGCATCTTGGATGGTGGACAGAAAAAAAAAATCTTGGTCACAGTACGTCTTATTCATTGCTTTACAGGGGCCACATTTTCACTGAATTGTCCTGACCGCTCAGTGCATTAAAACCTCTCCAGCTAACTTTGCTTGGCATCGCTAAGCTCTGAGCAGTGTTGTGCAAGTGTAAAGTGACATAAATTATTATGGGAAGTGTGAACCAAAAATAAAAAAAGGACAGGGCATGCAAGCGTGAAATGATCTTATACTGTTTTTTTTTTGGTTTTTTTAAAAAAAGTCCTTGCATCCATTGTCGGCCATTGAAGCTTCCTCAACAGCAGTGCATCATTTGATTTAGAGAAAGAGCGAGCACAGCACGAGAAAATGGCTGATTAATCAATCTGACAAAAAACTTAAAATTAATCTGACATAAAAGTGTTATTTGTAGACGCTGTGTTTATCTGTCTATATGTGTGTGGGTGCATGTGTGTGTGTGTGTGTGTGTTTGATAACTCGAGTAATCAACAGGATAATTGATTCGCACTATTTTCCACATGGCATATTAAAAACATGTCCATACTGTAATGTGTTCAGCATGATAAATAAAACACCATTTAAATTATGCCAAAAATACATCACGAAAATTTGATGAAATGGATAAAAAAAAGAGAAAAAAGTAAAAGGGTAGATGAGGCATTCAACGAACCTTTACAGAGTCCTCCTGACTGAATATCCACAAGTGCATTCACTGAGTGGTTCTGCTGTTCTGCTGCCATCCTTTCAGCATGTCTTTGTCTCGCTAGTTCCCTGCACTGGGAAATCTTTGCCTGAGTCAAAGGTCTACATTTAGACACAAATACATTGTCCTAAGTCAGGTAAATCAGTTATATAATTGTAATTATTATTTTTCAATACACTAGAACCTCAGTTTCGCACACTCTTCTACATAAATTAGACAAGATTTTAAATGTGTGAACCACTTTTTACAGAATTTACAGAAAATGAACCCTGTAAATGGGTCTTATTAGACACCCCCACTTTGTGCTGTCTAATTAAGACCCATTTACAGGGTTCCTTTTCTATAAATTCTGTAAAAAGTGGTTCACACATTTAAAGCAGGTTTAAAATGTTGGGGGACTACACCAGACAAAAGACTGTTAGTTATATTGACTAAAAACGGATTCACTAATACTCGTGAGAACCTCTTTAAATAAATGAGCAGCAATAGAGTCATAAGGAGAGCTGAATGACAATCTGACGAACTACATCCTCTAGAAACATCAAAGAAATCGTGGACCAAGTAACATGAACAGAGGGTTCAAGTGAGGCATTTGAAATGAGAGCACTAGCTATCGCAACATTGTTAATGAAAAACTGCAGAAATGTATTCCACATATTAGGGGAAGAAGTCAGTAAAAATGGGCTGATGAGGTTTAAGTGCAGAATCAACAATTTTAAATAGAACACATGGATTTTGCCGATTTGTCTAAGGTTTGACAAGTTTTCCAAATCATCTACAAAAAGCAGAGGCCAGCAAACACTGACTCCCTCCACACTAGGAGTGCAATGGTACAGATAACCCATGGTACAAACTGAATGAGCAAATGAAAAAGATAAAACGATTACAATGGACTCTTATTGAATAGATGTAGTTTGTCCAATTGGAGTGCTGTAGCGTGTCCAATTGGTGTGCCATTGCATGTCTTCCACTCTGCTTAGATTTTGAATATAGTATGTTTTGCGTTTTTATTTCATGAAACCATGGTTTGGTCACAGAAAAAATGACTTTTCTATGTGTTGTTGTAACTTGGTTAACTCTCTCGCACTTCTGTAAATGTGAGAGGTGCTCTGTGTTGCATTACAATAAGTAAGAGACAAAAGGGTAAGCTCCAGATCTCTCCTGGGTTTGGGAGCAGAAAAGTTCAAAATAGCAAGCAGCTGCACTTTTGTAACAAGCTAAAGAAAACCATAACTTAACATTGAGAGTGTCTGTGTGGAAATTTGGGGGTTACAAAGAGTGCAATTTCCCGATGCATATATATTATATATATATATATATATATATATATATATATATATATATATATATATATATATATATATATATATATATATATATATATATATATATATATATATATATATATATATATATATATAATATAGATATATATATATATATATATATACACACACATATATACGTATATATAAATAAAAGCACGCAGTCTAAATATGCACACCTTAATAAAAATTAATAAAACATACTACGTTTGCTTACCAATTCACACTTACCTTTTTTTGTTGTGAGGCAAGGCTTTGGTTTCCACAGCAACCATCTTGGACACAAAAACTATGACTGGTGCATTTTCATTGCTTGAGCATTGGAGAAATGCTGGGAGAAGCATAAAAAAATAAAAATCATTACACATACATAGGGTTCTGTGATAACAGTGGCTCAGCGCCATGTGAGTGTTGGGTCACTTGAAGTCTACACGCTACAAATTTCAGAAAACTAATGAAATGAACACATTTTCGCTTTTTTATATTAAATCTCAAGACGTTGAGTTTTATCCATTCAAATGGATCAATCAGTCTTCATTTTTGTACTGTGCTCCACAAATTTATTCCATACTTCAGGGTAAATACTTACATAAGGAATGGCTTGAACAACTTTGTTAGGCCAAAAAATATAAAATGTTCGGTTATATTTTATACTGAAAAAAATAGCATGCTAAGAAAGTAACGGATCAGAAGTAACATCTATATAATAGGCTTTCGTTTTTTTTACATATTTGTCCTTTCGGTTAAACAGTTAAGTACAACTTTGTGCATCACCTGCACCCTTCTCATGGAGAGCCTGTCGTGCTAGAGAAATATGAGGATCAGAAAGAGAATAATAATTAGTTCGCTATTGATGTGGCGGACACAACAGTTAGCGTGGGCTGTAGGCAGCCTGCTAGTCCGGTCAGCATTAGTCCTAAGCGAGATAGGTCAAACTACTAGATTGAATTCATGGACTCTGCGTAAGCACTACTAGTTAATGATGCAATTGGAGATCAAAATCTTAACATAATTGGTCTTTGGTGAGACCTGGTTAAAACCTAATAAATTGTTACTGCTTAATGAGAACTTTGTGAGCTCTCAAGGCAAACGTCCTTGTAAGAAAGGCAGATGTTTGGTCCTTATTTCCAAATCGGATATCAGACTTACCCCTCGCTCAAATAACCCCTTTAAAACATTTGAAGTTCTCATTATGCGATTCCCAAACAATGCGATTTGTTTACCACACAATGCCTGACAAAATTATCAAAATATTAGTCTATTATGCAGTTTAAAAAAAGGCTCAGTAGTGTCCCAAAAACAGGCCCAGTTGTACGTTTTCCCAAAATCTAAGAAAAGTTGAAGGGATATGTAACAGCCCAAGACCTACAAAAAAGTCTCTTGGAGCCATTTGCTGAACCTAAAAAGAAGTCCTATAGTTTAAAATTACTTTCAAATTTGGCTCTATTTTGGCTTTTTATACTGATCACATTATAGAACATTTCCTAGAAAGTTTATCAGATCATCCTAGAACTGTGTGTGTTTGATAATAAAATATTTATGCAGCAGGGAAACAGTGCCAACGGAGAGAGATGACAGGGCTTGGACAAGGCTGGTTGCGCCATCGGAACAGGAACAGGCAAACAGGCACACGGGCAGAGAAACCAGCAGATGTCGTCAGGGCATGCGTCAAACCAGACAGCGGCAAGGCAAGCTCATGCTCAGGGGCTAGCAGAATGTCAGGCCAAACAGTCCATAACAGATCGGGCAAACTGGAATCAGATCAGGAACAGATGGCAGGCACGCGTGTATCAAAGCAGACGAACCAACCAGGAGTGACAGGAGCACGGTGTCTAAATACTTGCCCTGATAAAGGGGTAATGTGGCGGCTATGACCGCCGATAAGCATGCGCAGTTCCCTATTGGTCATAGTGCACCCAAAGACCAGCGTGGGGGGTGCGACAGCCAGCCGGCAGGTCGAGAGCGGAGTGAAGAAGTGACACCATTATTGTAACTGCTTTATCCTCACAAGGGTTGCGGGTGTGCTGGAGTCGAGCCCTCATTTGTTTTGGGCAGTCGGCGGGGTACACCCTGATCTGGTTGCCAGCCAATTGCAGTGCACATATTGACAAAAAAAAAAAACATTCACACACACATCTAAGGAAATTTAGAGTGCTTAATTTAGCTCACATGCATGTTTTTGGTATGTGGGACGAAACCAGAGAACACGGAGAAAAAACGCGCAGGCATGGGGAGAATATGCAAACAAGAATGCCGGAGCCTGGAATCAAACTTGCAACTTCTGCACTGTGAGGCAAACGTGCTAACTCATCAACCACCGTGCCGCTTCTCTGTAAATCACTTAATTCAAAATTCGATTTTAAATCTTTCTTGTCTTAATTGTCTGCATAGTTCATAAAACTCATCGGTTCTTGACCTTGTTGGATGTACCGAACCCCACCAGTTTCATATGTGGATTGACCAAATACCTCAAGTGAAAAACAAATTATGATTTATTTTCAAAGTCAAGACATAGTTTGTTTACTGGTGCACAAAATGAGCACCAGTTGAACTTGTTCAAAGAACAAAACCTACACAATGCACAAACTCACATCAAATTACCGTATTTTCACGATTTTAAGGCGCGGATAAAAGTCTTAGGTGTGCGGCGTGTCCTATCATGCAGTGCGCCCTATGTGTGTTGTTGTTGTAAGGCGGACGTAGTAAAGGTGGCTCGAGTTGGAGGAAAGACTTGAACAGTGGATCATCGAGCAAAGAACGAGTGGGAGAAGCGTTTCGACGATCACCATTCAACTAAAAGCAGCAACGCTAGCAGAAGAAATGAAAATTGAACATTTTCAAGCAAGTCCATCTTTGGTTTCATGAAACGGTGCCATTTTTCCATCCAGACCAGGACTACGTTGGCGCAGCAACTTCCAGCGGATTATAATGAAAAGCTAGCCATCTTCCGCTCCTACTACAGTAAACGCATCGCCGACAAACACATCCCCACACACCACATCACCAACATGGATGAGTTGCCGCTCATTTTCGACATCGCGGTGAATCACACTGTGGAGAAGAAAGGGACCAACACGATAGCGATACGCACAACAGGATACGAAAAGTCTTCTTTTACTGTTGTGCTTGGTTGCCATGCTAATGGACAGAAACTGCCGCCTATGGTGATTTTTAAGAGAAAGACTTTGCCTAAAGAGAAGTTTCCAGCAGGAGTCATCATTACGGCAAATGAAAAGGGCTGGATGGATGAGGAAATTATGACTGAGTGGCTGAGGGAGGTGTATGTAAGGAGACCAGGTGTTTTTTTTCCATGCATCAAGATCGCTGTTGATCTGTTACTCGATGCGTGCCCATCTCACAGACGATGTGAAAAAACAAGTGAAGCAAATGAACTCCGAGCTCGCTGTCATTCCGGGAGGCACGACAAAGGAACTCCAACCGTTGGACATCGGTGTAAACTGCCGTTCAAAGTAAAGCTGCGAGCAGCGTGGGAGCAATAGATGAACGATGAAGGGCATAGTTTCACTAAGAGTGGAAGGCAGCGCCGGACGAGTAACGCCACAATTTGCGAATGGATTGTGGATGCTTGGGCTAACATGTCTGCTGGCACTGTTGTTCGAGCTTTCGCAAAAGCCGGCATCATATCCAAGGAGCCGCACGGCACGGAAAGTGACTCAGACAGTGAAGAAAGTGAACCTGGCATGTCTGTTGGAGATTTAGCACGGCTGTTCAATTTGGAAACACACCCACGCCCTGTACAAAAAGGGCCAGAGTCGCCTCCACCTGCTGAGGAGACCGAGGACCTTCGGTGTGTGCTCTCCTCCGGACCTTCTATGCCTCTGTGGTGGCCTCAGCCATCCTCTACGCTGTGGTCTACTGGGGTGGGGGCAGTACTGACCGGGACAGGGGGAGACTGAATAAAATGGTCAGAAGAGTGAGATCTGTCTTGGGCTGTCCGCTGGACTCCATTGAGATTGTGGGTGAGAGGAGGACGTTGATTAAGCTTAGATCCATCATGGACAACACCTCTCACCCCCTCCATGAGATTGTGCGGTCCCTGAGCAGCTCCTTTAGCGGCAGACTTTTGCACCCTCGGTGTAGGAAGGAACGGTTCCGCGGGTCCTTCATTCCCTCTGCTGTCAGACTTTACAACATGCGTGGCACCTGACAAAATGAATATGTTTCGTCTTTACTCGCGGCACTTGTTTGTCCTCGTCTGTTATTGACCCTTTTTTGAAATGTTGGCACTTGTTTTTTTCTTGCACTTGTATTATTCTTTCACTCATACGCGCTGCTGTGACAAGTGAATTTCCCCGCTGTGGGATGAATAAAGTTCAATCAATCAATCAATCAATCAATCAATCAATCAATCAATCAATCAATCAATCAATCAATCAATCAATCAATCAATCAATCAGGCAAGCAAGCAAGCAAGCAAGCAAGCAAGCAAGCAAGCAAGCAAGCAAGCAATCTGGTTGCATGAGTGCATAACCTCTAATATTATTAAATGAAACAAGATATATTCAATTTCTACCATTTTTCAGTTCCTGCGTCCTCTCAGGCAAGGTGTCAAATCGCCGCACTCCGACACTCATCAGTTTTTCCACCCTCTCTGCTGCTATGTGTAATGGACTTGGAAGCTTATTACACACCATTGCTACAGCTAGTGTCAAAGAAAATACAGTCAAACCTCTGTTTTTGACCACAATCCGTTCCAGAAGGCGGTTCAAGAAGTGAATCGGTCGAATTCCGAATCTATTTTTCGCATTACAAATAATGGAAAAAATTTTGAATCCCTTCCAAGACTAAAAAAAAACCCGCCTTTTTAAAGCATTTTTTCATTTGCGCATTTTTGTCCATCGCTTAACTGCAGCGCACCGCCGAACGCGCAATCGTAGCGCGCTGCCGATCACGCAACTGCACCGCGCTGGTCGCATTATTGTGACAGAGCCGTCGCTGAAATTAAGAAAATATTTTTAAAGTCCTGATGTACTTTCCAAAATTTAAGTGGACCTCAGTGCGCAGGGAGCTTACTTTGGTCCGACCGCGCAACCGCAGCGCGCCGGGCGCTCACTGTCGCATTGCTTTAAGAGCGTCTTTGTGTTTTAGGATGGCTTTACTACTCCCACTTGCTTTCTTTGGAGGCATGATTAAGGGTTAATACAATCCTCAAAGTAACGAAAATACAATACCGAATGGAGTCATTCGGCATCCGGGCCGCGCGGTCGGGTTTTCTTGGGTCCTTTCGGCTCATCTCGCGAGGTTTGACATCCGAATTTTTTTCAACAACCGGAGCAAAAAAATCATTTTTCGTTCGAATTCCGATTTGTTCGAGAACCGGGACGTTCGAAAACCGAGGTTCGACTGTACCAACCAATTTCATTAGCAGGGCTTGAAAATCAATTATATGAATGAATAATTATTCAATAAAAAAGGATACAGAGGACAGCCTGAGACACTGGCAACCACTGGCTGCATATAGCAGACAGAAGAACTTTTGGGTCAGAGTGACGAGAATCCCTGGCCATCACTTTGACGCCAAGAGATGCTAGCACCTTCTCAACTTTCTCCTTGTCTCTGTTAATGAAAAGACTGAACACTTGGCATGCATAATGTATTCTGTAAAATTATGCAAATAAGTGGGTCGGGTAGATTTTCAGTATTTCAAAGTAGATTTTATGACCCACCTGTGAGTAACAACAGCATTGTATAAACTCCAAATATTATCCAGGACAAGCTGCACAAAGAGTGGCTTCTTGCCTTTGACCTGGAAAACAACATCCATGGTCTCAAATAACACCAGGGACCCTCAGTGGTATTACAGGATATGATCTAATATACCATAGTGATGTTTAGCAAGAGTTTGCAGAACAGTTGCTTAATTTATTTATAGTTAATAATTGCTTAATGCATTTATACACCTTTAATCTACAAACTGGATTCGGTTGAAGTTGGGAAATTGTGTAAAATGTAAATGTAAATAAAAACAAAATACAATGATTTGAAAATCCTTTTCAACCTATATTCAATTGAATACACTACAAAGACAACATATTTAATGCTCAAACTCAAACTTTATTTTATTTATCAAATAATAATTAACTTAGAATTTCATGGGTGCAACACTTTTTTTCTTAGCTTCTCATGTGGAATTCTTTCCCATTCTTGCTTGATGAACCGCTTCAGTTGTTCAACAGTCTTCCCTGTCGTATTTTACGCTTCATAATGAGCCACACATTTTCAATAGGAGACAGGTCTGGACTGCAAACGGGTCAGGAGAGAACCTGGACTCTTTTACCTCGAAGCCACGCTGTTGTAACACGTGCAGAATGTGGCTTGGCATTATCTTGCTGAAATAAGCAGTGGCGTCCATGAAAAAGCCGTCACTTGGATGGCAGCATATGTTGCTCCTAAATCTGTATGTACTTTTCAGCATTTATGTTGTCTTCACAGAAATGTAAGTCACCTATGCTATGGGAACTAATGCACCCCCATACCATCACAGACGCTGACTTTTGAACTTTGCGTTGATAACAGTCCGGATGGTCCGCTTCCTCTTTGGTCCAGAGGACACGACGTCCAGTGTTTCCAAAAACAATTTGAAAAGTGGACTCATCAGACCACATAACACTTTTCCATTGTGCACCAGTCCATTTTACATGAACTCGGGCCCAGAGAACCTGGCGGCGTTTCTGGATGTTGTTCATGAACGGCTTTTGTGTTGCATGGCAGAGTTTTAACCCACACTTAGTGACGAACTGTATTTACATACTGACAGTGGTTTTCTGAAGTTTTCCTGTGCCCATTTGGTGATATCCTTTACACACGGTTTTTAAGGCAGTGCCGTCTGAGGGATCGAAGGTCACGGTCATTCAGTCTTGGTTTCCGGCCATGGCGCTTACGTGCAGTGATTTCACCAGATTCTCTGAACCCTTTGATGATATTATGGACCGTAGGTGTTGAAATCCCTAAATTCCTTGCAATTTTGCTTTGAGAAATGTTGTTCTTAAACTGTTTAACTATTTTCACACGCATTTGTGGACAAAGTGGTGAATGTTATCTTACCATTATGTTGTATAATATGTAATGACCCCCATGGGGACAAAAGGTAAGGAAAATGAATGGGTGGAAGGAATTTAAAAAAAAAAAAAAAAAAGATTTTGCAGAATTGTTTTATTTTTTTAAATATATCGGATCTACTTTGTATGCTGATGCCTAACTTATTTCTTCAGCTTCATGAAAACAGCATGCTGAGTCCAAAGAAAAAATGGAAACCTTGCTGAAACCTTCCAGACCTCCAGATCCGGATATATACACCGCACCGTAGCTGGTGTGAATTGACACTTTTCCCTGCACCGTCCGTATGGTGACCATTCGGCAGCCAATGTGAACTGGGCAAAAAGTAAAGTTGTTTTCCTAAAAGCTAAATGGCCATTTTAGACAATGCCCAACATAACGTCATTGTGATACTTAAACTTTACTTCAAGTCATCAAATGCCAAATTTTTCAATATTTTTAAACAAACCGCTTAACTAAAGTTGGACAGTGAATTTTCAGTGTAATGAGCACTTTAAATGTCTGAATTTCCACCATATATTTCACACAGTCAGCTAAAAAATGTGGTGTTTTCCTCCATTGATTCATTTGAGATGTTTCCTGCTTTCTAAGCACCAGCCCGCTCGATCCAAGAAAACAATCAGGTCCTCACATTGTGATTTCACAAAGCGATGTGCCATCCTCGTACCACTGCTGAAGATAAAACACACGTCCACTTTTTCAGAGCAGCTGTCCCATCATCAGATAAATTATAAAATGTTTCCACGTAGCCACAGAAATGTGCTAAAGTGGCAAATGCATTAAATTAGTTATTTTTCTTCAATCATATTATTAATAATTAATAAATTAATTATTATAATAAATCAAAAAAAATATCAAATGTTTCCACATAGCCACTGAAATGTGCTCAAGTACCAATTATTGCTATTTGGTTGAGTTATGAGTTTTTTTGTCTTTATAATTTTGAGGTGTTCTATTTTGTGAGTGGTCATTGAACGCACATCGAGTCCACTGACGTACGTGTGTGAGTGGAGCGGACACAGGGTTTTAGTGAACCAGGTGTCTTCTGGTTCAGAAAAATAGCCAACAAAATAACTCATATTTCATAAAAAAGTAGATGGCCATGGTGAGAAGGATAATACTATATACTGTAATGACATACAGTATATGCCTATAATTTAAGTATGGAAAGTTTGAAATACATACACCTTAAATAAATACAGCACCTTTAAATGATACTTATATTAACTGAATATTGAACCATTATTACATTACCTGAGCTCCTTTCATGATCTTCTTAGCTTTTGCATTTAGGTAGAAATCACCCCATAGGGTTTTGAGAAGCACCTCTGGATTAATGCCCATCCTCTCACTGTACATGAGGGCAAAATGCTGAATGCTGCAAAAATACAAGAGTCCCAAGTTAAAACAATTTTTTTTTAATCGCACAATGAACTAATAAAATATTAAAAACTTTGTGTTTACAAAATCTTCATGCATTTTTAGACGCTCAAACTTAGTGTTAGTTTCTCAGGAAACTCAGTGTGGCCATGGCACCTTTATTTTTACTTCAAAAAAGCTCGAGATACTATGGATGGGCTCGATGTGACCAGTGACCACTACTTAGCCCAAAAATGTTGTACCGTATTTTCCAGACTATAAGTCGCTCCGGAGTACAAGTCGCACCAGCCATAAAATGCATAACAAATAAGAAAAAGACATACCATAATTTCCGGACTATAAATCGCGGGTTTTTTTTCATAGTTTGGGTGGGGGGGGGCGACTTATACTCAGGAGCGACTTATGTTTTTTTCCCCAAATTTTTACTTGATCATTAAGACATCACTTACTTACAAGTATAGTTGACCACTTCCCATGTTATTTTAGTATAGTTGATCACTTCACATGCTTTTATATATTTATCTTGAACATATTCAAAACATAAAAAAATAGAGAAAACATCAAATAAAGCAATTAACACTTTAAAGCACCATATCCAAGTCCACTGCCTGCTGTATGTACACTTGCTCCATTTTCACTCCTCTTATATTTATTATTATTATTTATTATTATTTGTTTATTTATCATTTATTCAACACTCTTATTTATTCATTGTTTGTGCCTTCTTGGGTTTTTTGTGTTGCTTGTATGCATATAGTGGGATAGTGGGAACGTAATTTCAATCTTTTTGTGTGTCTTGGTATATGAAAAAAAATCAACAATAAAGCAGACTTTGACAAATAAACAAAACAAAAAACTACATCTGAAAAAAAATATATTTTCAGACGAAACTGGATGAGGGCGCTCTAAATTTCACCGTTGGCCGTTACTCATCAACTGGGTGGGCTTAAGAAAAATGGCACCAAAAAGAAACTCATATTTTGCAGGTTACAAACTTCAAGTTGTAAAATATGCAGCTGAAAACAGTAATCGAGCAGCAGAAAGAAAGTTTGGAGAACCGTGATGTACCAAGAGATTACTATTTCAAGTGACGTCAGTGGCACGGCACGGTGCGGCGGTTGTTTACATAAAGGACAAACGTACCCACGTAAGGACTACCGGCATCATTAGCGGTGATCATTTCTAAGGGACACGGAGGACTAAGAGTTTGAAGGAATTAAGGATTTGGAGTGACATAAAAGGTTTGAAAAACTGTTATGGCTTTTACGCACGCCCGGTCCTACTCTACTGAGTCGGGGGCCGGCGCTCGGCCAAGTGGCTGTCCGCGAACGGTGCATGGGGCTCGGACATGGCCATTACGCACGCCCGGTCCTATGCCATGGAGCTCTCGTGTCTGGTAGTCCACGCCGCCACACGCTTGGAAGTTTGTTTTGTTTAATAAAGAGCCGTTTACCAAACCCACATCTATCCTTGTACTTTGTTAACGCTACAATATAGTTATATACTCGATCTGTGGAATAAAGACGAGGCTGACGTCAGGGCGCACGCGCAGCGATGTTGACAAAGGACGAGGAATTTGATCGATGGATTTAAAGTGCACGGATGGTTTGATAATATTATTGCTTATATTATAGTTATTTGAAATATAGTTTATC